>NW_012321559.1:0-1624 GCF_000151885.1 Dipodomys ordii
AAATCAAGGGACAAAGGCTAAACAAGTGTAACAATGGAACTCATTGGACATTGTCTGGCAGGGATGGATGGGAAAAATTGGGAGACAGTGAGGGAAGCGGTGACATTATCCAACAAGCATTATTACTTGATTTGGGTAACTTTAACCATTCGTGTACATTACCTTTATACTAACAATAAAAAGTATTAAAAAATAAATAAATAGGAGAAAAACAAAAAAAAGCCCACTTAATTCCCAAGATAGGCCTTTAGGAAACCTGAGTATGCAAATAGCCCAAAGATGGTACTATGAGGAAAGAATTAATCTCCAAACACACGCCTTAGAAAGGGCAAGTTACATTACAATTAGATACAGCCTCCCCCCCCCCCGCCTTCGGGCTTCCCTGGAGTCCTGCTCCTTATTATGTCTTTAATATCTCTTTATCTTCCAGCCCCTGCTTCTTGACCGGATGGTGATATCTGAAGCACTCAGCGGCAACCAGACAGCCAGAGGGGAACGCGAGACATCCATGCAGGTGGCGTAACCGTCCATCCTCACCCCCCCCCGCAGGCGATTACTCGACCACGACCACGACCTCCGACCCCCCCCCCGCACCAAAATCCACAACCCTACCCTCGGAACAAAATAAAACAAATTTGCTTGAATCTCATGCTGCCTTTTGTTTGTAATTGACGCAATAGGCGAAGGGGAGGGATCTCATTTCTGGTGCCTGACGGGGGGGGGAGGGGGGAGGGGGCGGGGGAATTGGGGAGGAGAGAAGAGGGGGCAGAGGGCATCTCAGTGTATCTGTGTGTGTGCGTGCGTGCATCTTTGAGGAAACTCAAAGATCGGACGCGACAGAGCATGTATGTAGTCCAGCCGGACCAATTCACCACGTCTCTGTCTTTTGTCTCTCTGTTTCTGTTTCTCTATTTCTCTCTCTGTGTCTCTCTTTGTCTCTGTCTGTCTGTCTGTCTGTCTGTCTGTCTCTCTCTCTCTCTCTCTCTCGTTTGAATTCTCTCTCCCGCCCGCCCGCCCGCCCGCACTCCCTCCCTCCTTTTCCTCTGGACTTGCCAGTCAATCCTGGGGCTTGAGCTACTGTACTGGCGCTCCAACACACAACGGTCCCACTCCGAGCCTGCCTGCCTACCTGCCTGCCTATGCATGGGCCCCATACTCCAACGAGGCACATCATCATCCCCACCCCACCCCTTCTCTGAAAAGAAGGCAGTCTCTCTCGGGGCCAGCCAGCCTGGGCCGGTTTTCTCAGTCAGTCAGTGCGTGGTTTGTTTGTTCTTTTTTTTCCCCCATGCATTTCATGAGAGAAAACTGCAATTCACAAAACCACCGCTAGATGGCGCGCGTTCGCCGTCGACAAGGTGGATGGGGCGGCGGGAGGGGCAAAACACGGGTCGGGTCAGTCACTCACTCAGTCAGTCAGTCCTCACCTACCCGGCAGTGGGGAGTGAGAGTTCTGACATACACATACATATAGGTTGTTATGATTCATTGTTATCATCATTTGCTTTTCCTCTGTCGTAGCCATGACGACGGGGAGGGGGGAGGGCGGGGTTTCGACCGCCAGCCGACGTGTTGCGGAGGGGGAGGGGGAGGGGGAGGAGTCGCTCGTTCCCTGGATAGATCC
>NW_012321560.1:0-1624 GCF_000151885.1 Dipodomys ordii
TCCTGCTGCTGCTTCTTCTGCTGCTCCTGCTTCTATTTCTGCTTTTCCTTCTGTTTCTGCTTCTCCTTCTGCTTCTTCTCCTTCTTATGTTTCTTCTGCTTCTGCTTCTCCTGCTTCTGCTTCTCCTGCTTCTCGTTGTGCTTCTCTTTCTGCTTCTCTTTCTGCTTCTCCTTCTCCTTCTTCAGCTTCTCCTTCTGCTTCCACTTCTCCTTCTGCTTCAATTTCTCCTTCTGCTTCTCATTCTGCTTCTGCGTCTTCTGTTTCTTCTGCTTCTCTTGCTTCTGCTTCTCCTCCTTCTCGTGCTGCTTCTCCTTCTGCGTCTCTTTCTGCTTCTGCTTATCCTTTTGCTTCTCCTACTCCTAATCCTTCTCTTTCGCCTTCTCCTTCTTGTTCTTCTGCTTGTCCTGGTGCTTCTGCTTCTGCTTATTCTACTATTTCTGTTTCTTCTGCTTCTGCTTCAGATTGTGCTTCTTCTGTTTCTCCTTCTGCTTCAGATTCTGCTTCTGCTTCTTCGGCTTCTCCTGTTTCTTCTGCTTCTGCTTCTCCTGCTTCTTCTGGTTCTCCTGCTTCTCTTTCTGCTTCTACTTCTGCTTCTGCTTCTCCTTCTGCTTCTGCTTCTGCTCTTCTCCTTCTTCTGTTACTTTTGCTTCTGTTTCTTCTGCTTCTTCTTCTTCTCTTTCTGCTTCTCCTGATGGGATTCTATTTCTGCTTCTCCTTCTTCTCCTTCTCTTTCTGCTTCTTCTGATTCTCCTGCTTCTCCTTCTTGTTCTCCTTCTGTTTCTGCTTCTCTTTCTGCTTCTGCTTTTCCTTCTGCTGCTCCTTCTCCTTCTCCTTCTTCTGCTTCTCTCACTGCTTCTGCTTCTGCTTCTTTTGCTTATTCTTTTTCTTCTGCTTCAGCTTCTCCTGCTTCTGCTTCTTCTCCTTCTACTGCTTCTCCTTATACTTCTCCTTATGCTTCTCCTTATGCTGCTGCTTCTTTTTCTTCTTCTTCTTCGTCTTCTTCTTCTTCTCTTTCTTCTGCTTCTGCTTTTCCTGCCTCTTCTGCTTCTACTGCTTCTATTTCTGCTTATTGTCCTTCTCCTGTTTCTTCTCCTTCTGCTTCTCCTGCTTCTGCTTCTTCTGCTTTTCCTGCTTCTCTTTCTTCTTCTCCTTCTGCTTCTCCTGCTTCTGCTCCTTCTCCTTCTTCTGTTTCTTCTTCTTCTGCTTCTCCCGCTTCTGCTTCTTCTGCTTCTCCTGCTTCTCGTTCAGCTTCTCTTCGTCGGCTTCTCTTTCTATTTCTGCTTCTGCTTCTTCTGAATCTGATTCTTCTCCTTCTTCTTCTCCTTCTGCTTCTGCGTCTTCTGCATTTTCTGCTTCTCCTTCTGCATCTCCTTCTGCTTGTGCTTTTCCTTCTGCTTCTTCTTCTGCTCCGGCTTCTCCTTCTCCTTCTTCTGCTTCTCCGTCTGCTTCTGTTTCGTCTGCTTTTCCTGCTTCTCCTTCTGCTTCTCCTTCTATTTCTCCTTCTCGTTCTTCTGCTATTCCTTCTGCTTCTCTTTCTGCTTCTGAATCTTCAGCTTCTTCTGCTACTGATTCTGCTTCTTCTGTTTCTTCTGCTTCTCCTTCTGCTTTTGCTTCTCTTTCTGCT
>NW_012321561.1:0-1624 GCF_000151885.1 Dipodomys ordii
CCTCCTCCTCCTCCCCCTCCTCCTCCTCCTCCTCCTCCTCCTTCTTCTTCTTCTTCTTCTTCTTCTTCTTCTTCTTCTTCTTCTTCTTCTTCTTCTTCTTCTTCTTCTTCTTCTTCTTCTTCTTCTTCTTCTTCTCTTTCGTCTGCTTCTGCTTTTCCTGCTTCTTCTGCTTCTACTGGGTGTCTTTCTGATTCTCATTCTGCTTCTGCTTCTCCTTCTGCTTCTTCTATTCCTTCTGCTGCCCTTCCTTCTCCTTCTCCTTCTCCTACTTCTGCTTCTCCTGCTTTTGCTTCTTCTGCTTCTCCTGCTTCTCCTTCTGCATCTACTTCTGCTTCTGCTTCTCCTTCTGCTGCTTCTTCTGCTTCTGCTTCCCCTTCTTCTGCTTCTCCTTCTGATTCTCCTTCTGCTTCAACTTCTGCTGCTCCTCCTGCTTCTCGTTCTGCTTCTGATTCTCCTTCTGCTCTTCCTATTCCTAATCCTTCTCTTTCTCCTTCTCCTTCTTCTTCTTCTGCTTCTCGTTCTGCTTCTGCTTCTGCTTCTTCTGCTTCTTCTCTTTCTTCTGCTTCTGCTTCTCCTGCTAGTGCTTCTTCTGCTTCTCTTTCAGCTTCTCCTTCTGCTTCTGCTTCTCTTTCTGCTCCTTCTCCTTCTTCTGTTTCTTCTTCTTCTTCTGCTTCTCCCGCTTCTGCTTCTTCTGCTTCTCCTTCCTTTCCTCTGCTTCTGCTTCTCCTTCTCCTTCTTCTGCTTCTCTTTCTGCTTCTACTTCTTCTGATTCTCCAACTAATCCTTCTTCTTCTCCTTTTGTTTCTGCTAATATTTCTGCTTCTTCATCTCCTTCTGCTTCACCTTCTGCTGCTCCTTCTCCTTCTGTTTCTCCCTCTGCTTCTGCTTCTGCTTCTTATGCTTCTTCTTTTTCTTCTGCTTCTGCTTCTCCTGCTTCTGCTTCTTATGCCTCTACTGCTTCTTCTTCTGCTTCTGCTTCTTCTGCTTCTTCTCCTTGTACTTCTCTTTCTGCTTCTGCTTCTCCTGCTTGTTTTTCTGCTTCTTCTGCTGCTTCTCCTTCTGCTGCTTCTTCTACTTCTCCTTCTGCTTCTCTTTTTGCTTCTCCTTCTGCTTCTGCTTCTTCTGTTTCTCCTGCCTGAATTTCTGTTTCTACTTCTTCTGCTGCTTCTCCTTCTGTTTCTGCTTCTACTTCTGCTTCTGTTTCTGCTTCTACTTCTGCTTCTGTTTCTGCTTCTTCTGCTTCTTCTCTTTCGGCTTCTCCTGCTTCTGCTTCTTGTGCTTCTCCTGCTTCTCTTTCTGCTTCTCATTCCGCTTCTGCTTCTCTTTTTGCTTCTGCTTCTCCTCCTTCTCCTTCTCCTACTTCTGCTTCTCCTTCAGATTTGCTTCTTCTGCTTCTTCTGCTTCTCCTTCTGCATCTCCTTCTGCTTGTGCTTGTCCTTATGCTTCTTCTTCTGCTTCTGCTTCTCCTTCTCCTTCTCCTTCTTTTGCTTCTCCTTTTTCTCCTGCTTCTTCTGCTTTTCCTGCTTCTCCTTCTGCTTCTGCTTCTTCTGCTTCTCCTGCTTCTCCTTATGCATCTTCTTCTGCTTCTGCTTCTCCTTCTCCTTCTTCTGCTTCTCCTTCTTGA
>NW_012321562.1:0-1624 GCF_000151885.1 Dipodomys ordii
AGCGGCAGACACAGCGGGACACAGTGTGACATAGCGGGGACACAGCGGGACACAGTGGGGGACACTGTGGGGACTCTTCGAGGGACACAGCGGGGGACACATTGGGGGACACAGCGGGACACAGCGGGGAACACATCGAGGACCAAGCGGGACCCTGTAGGACATAATGTTGATACAGTGGGGGATACAGCGGGACACAGAGGGACACAGCGGAGGACAGAGCGAAACACAGTGAGGGACACAGGGAGGACACAGCGGGACACAGCGGGGACAAAACGGGACATAGCGGGGGACACAGAGGGGGACACAGCGGGACACAGCAGACACACATGGGACACAGGTGTACACAGCGGGACAGAGCGAGGGAAACAGCGAGGACACATTGGGACACAGCGGGGACACAGCGGGACTCAGCGGGGAAACAGAGGGGACTCAGTGGGGGACACAGCGGGGGACAAATCAGGACACCACGGGACAGTGTGACACAGCGGGACACAGCGGGGACACTGCACGGACACAGCGGTACAAAGCGGGGGACACAGCGGGGACTCAGCGGGGGACACAGCGGGGGACAAAGCGGGACACCACGGAACACAGCGGGTCACAGCGGGAAACAGCGGTGACCCTGCGGGGACAGAGCGGGACCCAGTGGGGGACACAGCGGGACACAGGGGGGACTCACCTGGGGACACAGCGAAGGACAAACTGGGACACCACGGGACACAGTGGGACACAGCAGGACACAGCGGGGACACTGCGGGACACAGCAGGGACAGAGCAGGACACAGCGGGACACAGCGGGGGACAAAGCGGGACACAGCGGGGGACAGAGCGAGGACACACCAGGACACAGCGGGGGACACAGCGAGGACACAGCGGGGGACACAGCGGGGGACACAGCGGGACACAGCGGGGAAAACAGCGAGGACCCAGCGGGACCCAGCGGGACACAGCATCGATACAGCGGGCACACAGCTTTACACAGCGTGGTACACAGCTGTGGACACAACGGGACACAGTGGGGGACACAGCGAGGACACAGCTGGACACAGCGGAACACAGCGGGAGACAAAGCGGGACACAGTGGGGGACACAGCGAGGACAGAGAGGGACAGAGCGGCGACACAGAGGGGACGCAGCTGGGGACACAGCGTGGGACAAAGTGGGACAACACCGGACACAGTGTTACACAGCGGGACACAGCGGGGACACTGCGGGACAGAACAAGATAAAGCGGGGTACACAGCGGGACACAGCGGGCCACAGCGGGGGACAGTGGTGGACACAGCGGGACACAGTGGGCTATCCAGTGAGGACACAGCGGGACACAACAGGGGACACAGCGAGGACACAGCGGGGGACACAGCGGGGGACACAGCGGGACACAGTGGGGAACACAGCGAGGACACAGCGGGACACAACGGGACACAGCGTCAATACAGCGGGGAGGCAGCGTTACACAGCGTGGTACACACTGTGGACAGAACGGGACACAGTGGGGGCACAGCGGGACACAGCGGGACACAGTGGGACACAGCGGGGACAAAGCGTGAGACACAGCGAAGGACAGAGAGGGAAACAGCAGGGTACACAGCGAGAAAACAGCGGGACACAGCGATGATTC
>NW_012321563.1:0-1624 GCF_000151885.1 Dipodomys ordii
GATTCTCTTTCTGCTCTGCTTCTCCTCTGCTTCTCCTTCTCCTTTTCCTTCTCTGCTTCTCCCACTGCTTCTGCTTCTTTTGCTTATTCTTTTTCTTCTGCTTGTGCTTCTCCTGCTTCTGCTTCTTCTGCTTCTACTGCTTCTCCTTATGCTTCTCCTTATGCTTCTCCTTATGCTGATGCTTCTTCTTCTTCTTCTTCTTCTTCTTCTTCTTCTTCTTCTTCTTCTTCTTCTTCTTCTTCTTCTTCTTCTTCTTCTTCTTCTTCTTCTTCTTCTTCTTCTTCTTCTCCTTCTCTTTCTTCTGCTTATGATTTTCCTGCTTCTTCTGCTTCTACTGATTCTCTTTCTGCTTCTCATTCTGCTTCTGCTTCTCCTAATGCTTCTCCTATTGCTTCTGCTGCCCTTCCTTCTCCTTCTTCTTCTCCTACTTCTGCTTCTCCTTCTGCTTCTGCTTCTTCTGCTTCTCCTGCTTCTCCTTCTGCATCTTCTGCTGCTTCTGCTTCTCCTTCTGCTGCTTCTTCTGCTTCTGCTTCTCCTTCTTCTGCTTCTCCTTCTGATTCTCCTTCTGCTTTTCCTTCTGTTGCTCCTTCTCCTTCTTCCAATGATTCTGCTTCTTATACTTATTACTTTTCTTCTGCTTCTGCTTCTCCTGCTTCTGCTTCTTCTGCTTCTACTGCTTCTCCTTATGCTTCTCCTTCTTCTTCTTCTTCTTCTTCTTCTTCTTCTTCTTCTTCTTCTTCTTCTTCTTCTTCTTCTTCTTCTTCTTCTTCTTCTTCTTCTTCTTCTTCTTCTTCTTCTTCTTCTTCTTCTTCTTCTCTTTCTTCTGCTTCTGCTTTTCCTGCTTCTTCTGCTTCCACTGCTTCTCTTTCTGCTTCTCATTCTTCTTCTGCTTCTCCTTCTGCTTCTCCTATTGCTTCTGCTGCTCTTCCTTCTCCTTCTCCTACTTCTATTTCTTCTTCTGCTTCTGCTTCTTCTGCTTCTCCTGCTTCTCCTTCTGCATCTCCTTCTGCTTGTGCTTGTCCTTATGCTTCTTCTTCTGCTTCTCCTTCGCTTCTCCTTCTGCTTCTTCTGCTTCTCCTTCTGATTCTCCTTCTGATTCTGCTTCTGTTTTTCCTTCTCCTTCTCGTTTTTCTGCTTTTCCTTCTGCTTCTGCTGCAACTGCAACTGCTTCTGCTTCTTCTGTTTCTTCTGCTTCTCCTTCTGCTTTTGATTCTCTTTCCGCTTCTGCTTCTCCTTCTGCTTCTCATTCTGCTTGTCCAGATTCTGCTTCTTCTGCTTCTCCTGCTTCTCCTTCTACTTCAGGTTCTGTTTCTGCTTCTTCGGGTTCTTATGCTTCTGCTTCTCCTGCTTCTGCTTCTTCTGCTTCCCCTCCTTCTCTTTCTTCTTCTCCTTCTGTAACTGCTTCTCCTTCTGCTTCTGCTTCTTGTCCTTCTCCTTTTTCTTCTGCTTCTGCTTCTCCTGTTTCTACATCTCCTGCTTGTCCTTCTGCTGCTCTTTCTGCTTCTCCTGCTGCTTTTCCTTCTCCTGCTCCTTTTGTTTCTCTTTCTGCTTCTCCTTCTGTTTCTCCTTCTACTTCTCCTTCTCGTTCTTCTGCTTTTCCTTCTGCTTCTCCTTCTGCTTCTGC
>NW_012321564.1:0-1624 GCF_000151885.1 Dipodomys ordii
TAGGCCTTCTCCCGAGCTTCAGACTTCTCCCGGGATTCATTCTTCTTTCAGACTATCTAACAGATATCTTCATTCATCATTCATCAATACATCTACAATAATAATACATCATCGTAATAATCATCATCATACATCATCATCATCATCATCCTCATCATCATACATCGTCGTCGTCATCATCATCATCATCGACATCGTCATCATCTCAATCTGCTGCTTCTGCTTTTCCAGCATCTTCTTCTTCTACTGCTTCTCTATCTGCTTATCATTCTGCTTCTGCTTCTTCTTCAGCTTCTCCTATTGCTTCTGCGGCTCTTCCTTCTCCTTCTCCTACTTCTCCTGCTACTTCTTCTTCTGCTTCTTCTGCTTCTCCTGCTTCTCCTTCTGCATCTTCTTCTGCTTCTACTTCTCCTTCTGCTGCTTCTTCTGCTTCTGTTTCTCCTTCTGCTTCTCCTTGTGCTTCTTCTGCTTCTCCTTCTGCTTCTCCTTCTGTTTCTCCTTCTCGTTCTTCTGCTTTTACTTTTGCTTCTCCTTCTGCTTCTGCTGCAACTGCTACTGCTTCTGCTTCTTCTGTTTCTTCCGCTTCTCCTTCTCTTTTTGATTCTCTTTCTGCTTCTGCTTCTCCTTCAGCTTCTCATTCTGCTTCTCCAGATTGTGCTTCTTCTGCTTCTCCTGCTTCTCCTTCTGCTTCAGGTTCTGCTTCTGCTTCTTCGGATTCTTATGCTTCTGGTTCTCCTGCTTCTGCTTCTTCTGCTTCCCCTCCTTCTCTTTCTGCTTCTCCTTCTGTTTCTGCTTCTCCTTCTGCTTCTGCTTCTTGTCCTTCTCCTGTTTCTTCTGCTTCTGCTTCTCCTGCTTCTGCTTCTTCTGCTTCTTCTGCTTTTCCTGCTTCTCTTTCTGCTTCTCCTTCTGCTTCTGCTCCTCCTTCTGCTTCTGCTCCTTCTATTTCTTCTGTTTCTTCTTCTTCTGCTTCTCCCGCTCTGCTTCTTCTGCTTCTCCTGCTTCTCGTTCTGCTTCTCTTCGTCGGCTTCTCTTTCTACTTCTCCTTCTGCTTCTTCTGATTCTGCTTCTTCTCCTTCTGCTTCTCCTTCTGCTTCTGCTTCTTCTGCTTCTCCTGCTACTCCTTCTGCATCTCCTCCTCTTGTGCTTTTCCTTCTGCTTCTTCTTCTGCTTCTGCTTCTCCTTCTTCTGCTTCTCCGTCTGTTTCTGCTTCTTCTGTTTTTCCTGCTTCTCCTGCTTCTTCTCATTCTTCTTCTCCTTCTGTTTCTCCTTGTCGTTATTCTGCTATTCCTTCTGCTTCTCTATCTGCTTCTGCTTCTTCAGCTTCTTCTGCTACTGCTTCTGCTTCTTCTGTTTCTTCTGCTTCTCTTTCTGCTTCTCCTTCTGCTTTTTCTTCTCTTTCTGCTTCTGCTTCTCCTTCTGGTTCTCCTTCTTCTCCAGATTCTGCTTCTTCTGCTTCTCCTGCTTCTCCTTCTGCTTCAGGTTCTGCTTCTGCTTCTTCTGCTTCTATTTCTGCTTCTCCTTCTGTTTCTGCTTCTCTTTCTGCTTCTGCTTCTTATGCTTCTTCTATTTCTTTTGATTCTGCTTCTCCTGCTTCTGCTTCTCCTGCTTCTCCTTCTGTTTCTCC
>NW_012321565.1:0-1624 GCF_000151885.1 Dipodomys ordii
CAGCGAGACACAGCGGTGACACAGCTGGACACAGTGGGGTACACATCGGGACACAGCGGGCACACAGCGGGGACACAGCGTCGATACAGCGGGGACACAGCGAGACACAGCGGGGAACACAGGAAGGAAATAGCGGGACCCAGTGGGACACAGAGTCGATACAGCAGGACACAACGGGGTACACAGCTAGGAACACAACGGGACACAGCGGGGGACACAGCGAGGACACAGCGGGAAATAGCGGGACACAGCAGGGGACACAGCGGGACCCAGCGGGAGACCCAGCGAGGACACAGCAGGACTCAGCGGGACACAGCGTCGATACAGCGGGCACACAGCAATACACAGCGTGGTACACAGCTGTGGACACAACGGGACACAGTGGGGGCACAGCGGGACACAGCGGGACACAGTGGGACACAGCGGGTACAAAGCGTGAGACACAGCGGGGGACAGAGCTGGAGACAGCAGGGGACACAGCCAGGATACAGCGGGACACAGCGTCGATACAGCGGGCACACAGCGTTACACAGCGTGGTACACACTGTGGACACAAAGGGACACAGTGGGGGCACAGACGGACACAGCGGGACACAGTGGGACACAGCGGGGACAAAGCGTGAGACACAGCGGGGGACAGAGAGGGAGACAGCAGGGGACACAGTGAGGAAACAGCGGGACACAGCGGTGACAAAGCGGGGACTCAGCGGGGGACACAGTGGGACACAGCGGGGGACACACCGGGACACAGCGCGGGACACTGCGGGACACAGTGTGGGACAGAGCGTGGGACACAGCGAGACACAGCGGGGACAAAGCTGGACACAGCGGGGTACACAGAGGGACACAGCAAGGACACAGCGGGGAAACAGCGTGACACAAAAGGACACAGTTGGACACAGCGGGGTACACAGCGGGACACAGCGGACACACAGCGGGGACACAGAGGGACACAGCGGGACACAGCGGGGGACAGAGCGGGACACAGTCGGACACAGCGGGACACAGCGGGGGACACAGCGGGACACAGAGGGGGACCCAGCGAGGACACAGCGGGACACAGCAGGGGACACAGCGAGGACACAGCGGTGGACACAACGGTGGACACAGCGGGACACAGCGGGAAACACTGCGAGGTCACAGCGGGGGACAAAGCGGGACAACACGGGACACAGTGTGACACAGTGGGACACAGCGGGGACACTGCAGGGGCACAGCGAGACAAAGCGGGCGACACAGCGAGACACAGCGGGGGACACAGCGGGGACCAGCAGGGGACAGAGAGGGGACACAGAGGGACACAGCGGGGGACACAGAGGGGTACACAGCGGGACACAGCCGGAAACACAGCGCGGACACTGCGGGACACAGAGTCAATACAGCGGGGACAGAGAGGGTCACAGTAGGGACACAGCGGGACACAGCGGGACACAGCAGGGGACACAGCGGGACACAGCGGGGACACAGCGGGACACAGCGGGACACAGCGGGGGACACAGTGGAACACAGCGTGGGACACAGCGAGGAAAGAGCAGGACACAGCGGGACACAGCGGCGACACAGCAGGGACACAGCAGAGACACAGCGGGGACACAGCGGGGGACACAGCGGGACACAACGAGGA
>NW_012321566.1:0-1624 GCF_000151885.1 Dipodomys ordii
CAAGAACAGCAGGGAACACAGCGGGGAACAACGGGGACATCCCGGAGGACAGCAGGGACAAGGCGGGACACAGCGGGGCACAGTGGGGACACAGCGGGACACAGTGGGACAAAGCGGGGGACAGCGGGGGACAGCGGGGGACAGCGGGGACACAGCGGGGCACAGCGGTACACAGCGGGACACAGCAGTACACAGCGGGACACAGCGACGACACAGCGGGACACAGCGGTACACAGCGGGACACAGCGGGACACAGCGGGACGCAGCGAGGACAAAGCGGGACACAGCGGGACACAGCGAGGACACAGCGGGACACAGCGAGGACACAGCGGGACACAGTGGGGACACAGAGGGTGACACAACGGGACACAGAGGGACATAGCAAGAAACAGCGGGGGACACAGCGGGGAACAACGGAGACACACCGGGGGACAGCAGGGACAAGGCGGGACACAGAGGGGCACAGTGTGGACACAGCGGGACACAGCGGGACACTGCGGGACACAGCGGGACACAGAGAGGAAACAGCGGGACACAGCGGGGACACAGCGAGGACACAGTGGGACACAGCGGGGGAAACACCGGGGGACAGTAGGCAAACAGCGGGACACAGCGGTACACAGCGTGACAGAGCGGGGACACAGCGGGACACTGCGGGGGACATAGCGGGACACAGCGGGACACAGCGGGGGACACAGCTGGGACAAAGAGGCGGACACAGCGGGACAGAGCGGGACATATCGGGGACACAGCGGGGACACAGCGGGACACAGTGGACACAGCGGGACACATCGGGACACAGCGGGACACAGCGGGACACAGCGGGGACACAGCGGGTGACACAGCGGGACACAGCGGGACACAGCGGGACACAGCGGGGGGCAGATGAGACACACCGGTGGACAACGGGAACACAGCAGGACAGCGCGGGGGTCACAGTGGGAAACAGCGGTGACACAGGGGGACACAGGGGACGACACAGAGGGACACAGCGGGACACAGCGGGACAGAGCGGGGACACCGCCGGGACAAAGCGGGGGACACAGTTGGGGACACAGCGGTAAACAGCGGGGGACACAGCGGGACTCAGCTGGGAAAACATCAAAGGACACAGCGGGTGACACAGCGGGGGAAACAGCGGGAAACAGCGGGGGACACAGCGAGGACACAGCACGATGCAGCGGGGTACACAGAGGCAGACACAGCGGTACACATCGGGACACAGCGGGGACACAGCGGGACACAGCGGGGAAACAGCGGGACACAGCGGGACACAGCGGGGACACAGCAGGACACAGCGGGACACAGCGGGGACACAGCAGGATACAGCGGGGACACAGTGGGGACACAGCGGGGACAGAGCGTGGGACATAGTGGGACACAGCGGGGACACAAAGGTATTCGGCGGTTACACAGCGAAGACACACCAGGGACACAGCGGGACACAGCGGAGACAAAGCGGGGACACAGTGAGACACAGCGAGGACACAGCGGGACACAGCGGAGGACACAGCGGGGGACAGCGGTGACACACCGGCGGACAGCGGGGACACAGTGGGACACAGCGGGGGCCACAGAGCCACACACAGCGGGAGAGAGTGGAACACAGCAGGGACAGAGCGGG
>NW_012321567.1:0-1624 GCF_000151885.1 Dipodomys ordii
CAGCTGTTTCCCGCTGTGTCCCCCGCTGTGTCCTGCTGTGTCCTCCCTGTGGCCCCGCTGTGTCCCACTGTGTCCCCAGTTGTGTCCCGCTGGGTCCCCTACTGTGTCACTGCTGTGTCCCGCTGTGTTCCACTGTGTCCCGCTGTGTCCTTGCTGTGTCTCCCGCAGTGTCCCGCAGTGTCCTCGCTGTGTCCCCCGCTGTGTCCTGCTTTGTCCACTGCTGTGTCCCGCTGTGTACCCCTCTGTGTCACCCACTCTGTCCCTGCTGTGACTCGCTGTGTCCCGCTGTGTCCCGCTGTGTACTGCTGTGTCCCCCGCTGAGTCCCGCTGTGTCCCCGCTGTGTCCCAATGTGTCCTCGCTGTGTCCCCCACTGTGTCCCGCTGTGTCCCCCCTGTGTCCCCTGCTGTGTCTCACGCTTTATCCCGTCTGTGTCCCACTCTGTCCCGCTGTGTCCCGCTGTGCCCACACTGTGTCCCGTTGTGTCCGCAGCTGTGTACCCCGCTGTGTCCCGCTGTGTCCCCGCTGTATCGACGCTGTGTCCCACTGGGTCATGCTGTGTCCTCCCTGTGTTCCCCGCTGTGTCCCGCTGTGTCCCCGCTGTGTGCCCGCTGTGTCCCGCTGTGTATTTCGTTGTGTCCAGCTGTGTCACCACTGTGTCCTCGCTGTGTCCCCCGCTGTGTCCCACTGTGTCCTCACTGTGTCCCCCTCTGTGTCCCGCTGTGTCCCCCGCTATGTCCCGCTGTGTCCAGCTGTGTCCCGCTCTGTCCCCGCTTTGTGCCCGCTGTGTCCCGCTGTGTACTCCGTTGTGTCCAGCTGTGTCACGCTGTGTCCCGCTGTGTCCTCTTTGTCTACACTGTCCCCCGCTGTGTCCCCCGCTGTGTCCCCCGCTGTGTCCCGCTGTGTCCCTCTGTGTCCCCCGCTTTGTCCCGCTGTGTCGACGCAGTGTTCCCTCTGTGTCGTGCTGTGTCACACTATGTCCCATGGTGTCCCGCTTTTTCCCCCGCTGTTTCCCCCGCTGAGTCCCCTTTGTGTCCCCACTGTGTCCCGCTGTGTCCCGCTGTGTCCTAGCTGTGTCCCCCGCTGTGTCCCGCTGTGTCCCGCTGTGTCCTTGCTGTGTCCCCCGCTGTCTCCCGCTCTGTCCCCCGCAGTGTCTCATGCTTTATCACTTCTGTGTCCCACTCTGTCCCGCTGTGTCCCGCTGTGCCCACACTGTGTCCCGTTGTGTCCAGAACTGTGTATCCCGCTGTGACCCCGCTGAGTCCCCGCTGTGTCCCCGCTGTGTCCCCCACTGTCTCCCACTCTGTCCCCCGCTGTGTCTCACGCTTTGTCCCCGCTGTGTCCCACTGTGTCCCGCTGTGTCCCGCTGTGCCCACACTGTGTCCCGTTGTGTCCACAGCTGTGTACCACGCTGTGTAACGCTGTGTCCCCGCTGTATCTACGCTGTTCCTCGCTGTGTCCCGCTGTGTCCCCCGCTGTGTCCCCCGCTGTGTCCTCGCTGTGTCCCTAGCTGTGTCCCACTTTGTCCTAGCTGGGTCCCCCGCTGTGTCCCGCTGTGTCCCCCGCTGTGTCCCACTGTGTTCCGCTGTCTCCCGCTCTGTCCCTCGCTGTGTCTCACGATTTTGA
>NW_012321568.1:0-1624 GCF_000151885.1 Dipodomys ordii
TTTCATCAGCCGGCTGTATCCTCGCTGTGTATCCCGCTGTGTCAGGCTGTGTCCTCGCTGTGTCCCTCTGTGTCCCCGGCTGTGATCCGCTGTGTCCCGCTGTGTCCCCCGCTGTGTCCCACTCTGTCCCGCTCTCTCCTCCGCTGTGTCCTCGCTGTGTTCCGCTGTGTCCCTCTGTCCCCCACTGTGTCCCCCGCTGTGTCCGGATGTGTCCCCAGCTTTGTCCTGCTGTGTCCCCGACTGTGTCTCCTGCTGTGTCCCGCTGTATACCCCGCTGTGTCCGGCTGTGTCCCTCTGTGTCCCCGGATGAGTCACGCTGTGTCCCCCGCTGTGTCCCCGCTGTGTCCCCCGCTGTGTCCCTGCTGTGTCCCGCTGTGTCCTGCTGTGTCCCTCTGTGTCACCCACTGTGTCCCCCGCTGTGTTTTGCTGTGTCCCGCTGTGTCCCCTGCTGTGTCACATTGTGTCCCGCTATGTCCCCACTGTGTCCCCCGCTTTGTCCCTGCATTGTCCCGGCTGTGTCCCGCTGTGTCCTCGCTCTGTCCCCCGCTGTGTCCCGCTGTGTCCTCCGCGGTGTCCCGTTTTGTCCTGCTGTGTCCCGCTGTGTCTCCGCTGTGTCTCCGCCGTGGCTCGCTGTGTATCGGGCTGTGTCCCTCGCTGTGTCCCGCTGTGTCCCACTGTGTCCCCGCTGTGTCCCGCTCTTGTCCCGCTGTGTCCTCTCTTGTCCCCCTCTGTGTCCCTCTGTGTCCTGCTGTGTCCAGCTATGTCCCGCTGTGTCCCGTTGTGTCCTCGCTATGTCCCCGCTGTGTCCCGCTGTGTACCCTGCTGTGTCCAGCTGTGTCTCCGCTGTGTTCCGCTGGGCCGGCTGTATCCTCGCTGTGTATCCTGTTGTGTCCAGCTGTGTCCCCGCTGTGTCCCGCTGTGTCCCCGGCTGTGACCCGCTCTGTCCCGCTTTGTCCCCCGCTGTGTCCCGCTATGTCCTGCTGTGTCCCGCTGTGTCCCACTATGTCCTGCTGTGTCCTTGCGGTGTCCCCACAGTGTCCCGCTGTGTACCCCGTTGTGTCCAGCTCTGTCCACTCTGTGTCCCGCTGTGTCCTCGCTGTGTCTCCGCTGTGCCCTCCGCTGTGTCCACCACTTTGTCCCGTTGTGTCCCCCACTGTGTCTCCTGCTGTGTCCCGCTCTATTCCCCGCTGTGTCCGGCTGTGTCCCTCTGTGTCCCCGGATGAGTCACGCTGTGTCCCCCGCTGTGTCGCCGCTGTGTCCTGCTGTGTCCCTCGCTGTGACCCGCTGTGACCCGCTGTGTCCCCCGCTGTGTCCCGCTATGTTCTGCTGTGTCCCGCTGTGTCCCACTGTGTCCCGCTGTGTCCCCCGCTGTGTCGCCACTGTGTCAGGCTGTGTCCCGCTGTGTCCTGCTGTGTCCAGCTGTGTCTCCGCCGTGGTCGGCTGTGTATCCCGCTGTGTCCCCACTGTGTCCCGCTGTGTCCAGCTGTGTCCCCGCTGTGTCCCGCTGTGTCCCACTCTCTGTCCCCCGCTGTGTCCCGCTGTGTCCCGCTGTATCCCCCGATGGTCGCCGCAAGTCAGGCTGTGTCCCGCTGTGTCCTGCTGTGTCCCGCTGTGTCACGCTGTG
>NW_012321569.1:0-1624 GCF_000151885.1 Dipodomys ordii
CAGAAGAAGCAGCAGCAGGAGAAGCAGAAGCAGAAGAAGCCGAAGAAGCAGAAGCAGAACCTGAAGCAGAAGGAGAAGCAGGAGAAGCAGAAGAAGCAGAACCTGGAGAAGCAGAAGGCGAAGCAGAAGCAGAAAGAGAAGCAAAAGCAGAAGGAGAAGCAGAAGAAACAGAAGAAGCAGAGGCAGTAGCAGAAGAAGCAGAAGATGCAGAAGCAGAAGGAGAAGCAGAAGGAAAAGCAGAAGAACGAGAAGGAGAAGTAGAAGGAGAAACAGAAGGAGAAGCAGAAAGAGAAGCAGAAGAAGGAGCAGGAGAAGGAAAAGCAGCAGGAGAAGCAGAAAGAGCAGAAGAAGGACAAGCAGGAGATGTAGAAACAGGAGAAGCAGAAGCAGAAGAAAAAGGAGAAGGACAAGAGGCAGAAGGAGAAGCAGATACAGAAGGAGAAGAAGAAAGAGAAGGAGGGGAAGCAGAAGAAGCAGAAGCAGGAGAAGCAGAAGCATAAGAACCCGAAGAAGCAGAAGCAGAACCTGAAGCAGAAGGAGAAGCAGGAGAAGCAGAAGAAGCAGAATCTGGACAAGCAGAATGAGAAGCAGTAGGAGAAGCAGGAGCGGAAAGAGAATCAAAAGCAGAAGGAGAAGCAGAAGAAACAGAAGAAGCAGAAGCAGTAGCAGCAGAAGTAGAAGGAGAAGCAGAAGGAAAAGTAGAAAAACGAGAAGGAGAAGGAAAAACAGAAACAGAATCAGAAGGAGAAGCAGAAGAAGCAGAAGGAGAAGCGAAGGAGAAGCAGAAGAAGAAGCATAAGGACAAGCACAAGCAGAAGGAGATGCAGAAGGAGAAGCAGGAGAAGCAGAAGAAGCAGAAGCAGAAGAAGAAATAGAAGTAGGAGAAAGAGAAGGAAGAGCAGCAGAAGCAATAGAAGAAGCAGAAGGAGAAGCAGAAGAAGAATGAGAAGCAGAAAGAGAAGCAGTGGAAGCAGAAGAAGCAGGAAAAGCAGAAGCAGAAGAAGGAGAAGAAGAAGAAGAAGAAGAAGAAGAAGAAGAAGAAGAAGAAGAAGAAGAAGAAGAAGAAGAAGAAGAAGAAGAAGAAGAAGAAGAAGAAGAAGAAGAAGAAGGAGAAGGAGAAGCATAAGGAGAAGCAGTAGAAGCAGAAGAAGCAGAAGCAGGAGAAGCAGAAGCAGAAGAAAAGTAATAAGCATACGAAGCAGAATCATTGGAAGAAGGAGAAGGAGCAACAGAAGGAGAAGCAGAAGGAGAATCAGAAGGAGAAGCAGAATAAGGAGAAGCAGAAGCAGAAGAAGCAGCAGAAGGAGAAGCAGAAGCAGCAGAAGATGCAGAAGGAGAAGCTGGAGAAGCAGAAGAAGCAGAAGCAAAAGGAGAAGCAGAAGTAGGAGAAGAAGAAGGAGAAGGAAGGGCAGCAGAAGCAATAGGAGAAGCATTAGGAGAAGCAGAAGCAGAATGAGAAGCAGAAAGAGAAGCAGTAGAAGCAGAAGAAGCAGGAAAATCATAAGCAGAAGGAAGAGAAGGGGAAGAAGAAGAAGAAGAAGAAGAAGAAGAAGAAGAAGAAGAAGAAGAAGAAGAAGAAGAAGAAGAAGAAGAAGAAGAAGAAAAGAAGAAGAAGAAGAAGATG
>NW_012321570.1:0-1624 GCF_000151885.1 Dipodomys ordii
TTCGTGCCCAGGCTGGCTTTGGACCGAGATCCTCAGCTCTCAGCTTCCGGAGTAGCTAGGATTACAGGCGCGAGCCACCAGCGCCCAGCTATTTTCAAGTTTGTGTGTGTGTGTGTGTGTCGGGTGTGAGGCTTGAACTCTGGGGCTGGGTGCTGTCTCTCTCTCTCTCTCTCTCTGTGCTCTTCACCTTCCCAGCCCTCCCCCACTCGTTTTGCCAGTCTAGGGGCTTGCAAAAGAAGAAGAAGAAAGAGAGATTGAGTAAAATTAGCCATCCATCCTTCAGCCATCCTCCTTGAGACATTCTCAATGAAGTGGGCTGGGAATGTGTCTGGGTGGTAGACAGCTTCCCTACAAACTCGGGCCTAAATGGCAGCAGTGACATCCATCTTGTTTACAGACCGAGTGTCCACGAGCTCATGTGGTTTCATGTTCTCTGTGGGTTGACACGGCGGGCGGGCGGGCGGGCGGGGGGGGGTGCGATTCATTGGAGATAAGACACTGGTTCCTGCTCCCTCCTTCCTTCGGGGACACCAAGGAAGAAGTTGCCGCTGGCGGGTGGGTTCCAGGTTGGCAAGCAGAGTAAGCAGAGCCCCACTGGGACCGAAATACATTTCTTCCTGGAGTCCACAACGAAAAACAAGGGGGGGGGCGGAGGGGAGAGAACAGAGAGACAGAGAGGAGAGACAGACAGAGACCGACAGAAAGACACACAGGGAAAGAGCTGGAGGGGGAACGAGAGATCCACAAGTCCAACTAGATTCCCCTGAATCAACAAACAGACGGACGGACGGACGGACACACACGCACGCACACACGCACGCACGCACACACACACACACACACACACACACACACATGCGCGGAGACAGACACACAGAGGGACACAGGGAGGGGGAGCCCTAGAGACCCATTAGTGTGACTGACTAGATCACCTGAATAAATTATTCCTTCCCTGCCCTGCCCTCATGTATTAAGGTAGACGATTGGTATGGAGTTCTTCTTGTCACCAAACACAGGTGAGGGTTAGTGACTTTTTACCCTTCCATGTAGGGACTCTTGCCTTAGGACCCTTGATTTCGATCATTGAATAAGCATTTCCGGAGGAGTCACTCTGGTGGAGTTTTATGGAGTAAGCAAGCAGGCAACCAGACAACCTGACCCCCACCCAAAAAAAAAGGCAGACACAGACAGACAGACAGACAGAACCACACAGCTCCTGACTTCATTGGTGTTTTCAGGGTTAAAGCGGGGCAGGGGGGGGGATGTGGCAACCGAATTATGCACAGATAGTTGTTTTTATCTATGCTCCAATCTCAATTCTAGATGTTTGGGGTACTTCTTTACAGATAAGAAAAACAGATCATTAATCTTGTTTTCTTTCTTTCTTTCTTTTTCTTTCTTTCTTTCTTTCTCTCTCTCTCTCTCTCTCTCTCTTTCTTTCTTTCTTTACAGATAAGGAAAACAGATCATTAATGCTTGTTTCCTTCCTTCCTTCCTTCCTTCCTTCCTTCCTTCCTTCCTTCCTGTCTTCCTTCCTTCCTTCCTTCCTTCCTTCCTTCCTTCCTTCCTTCCTTCTTCCCTCCCTTCCTATCGCTTCCTTCCTTCCTTCCTTCCTTCCTTCCTC
>NW_012321571.1:0-1624 GCF_000151885.1 Dipodomys ordii
CTCTAAAGGAAGGAGTAATTCGCGATCGTCATTCTAGCATATGCCTAGTACTCAGTAAGACAAGAGCGATCAGTTGACATTGGTCATGAACTAGAAACAAGTCTCACTGTAATAAGTGACCCACAAAAACAAAACAAAACAATTCTCTTGTATATTAGGTAAAGAGTAAAGGTAAGGGATCAATAGTGGTGTCAATAACGACCAAAGTATGATAATCACGGCAGCTACTAGCGCTACCAGTAAGGAAAATATATTCAAGGTTATATCGCTTTCAAAACAGAAAGTTATCCTATTTCCTCTTTAGAGAGAAGATCATTTCAGTAATTGGCATCACTCAGCAATAGTTTTCCATTGGAGAGTATACTACCATTATTTAGCCACCCTGTCCTTACCTTATGTGAATTGGTAAAGTAAATTCTATAAAACCCAGGGTCCAGTGAACATTTTGCAAAGTTGTGCATTTGAGCCATTATGGAACGAGCGACTCCTCGCCCTACCCCTCCCCCTCCGCAACACGTGGGCTGGCGGTCGAAACCCCGCCCTCCCCCCTCCCCGTCGTCATGGCTACGACAGAGGAAAAGCAAATGATGATAATAATGAATCATAACAACCTATATGTATGTGTATGTCAGAACACTCACTCCCCACTGCCGGGTAGGTGAGGACTCACTGACTGAGTGAGTGACTGACCCGACCCGTGTTTTGCCCCTCCCGCCGCCCCATCCACCTTGTCGACGGCGAACGCGCGCCATCTAGTGGTGGTTTTGTGAATTGCAGTTTTCTCTCATGAAATGCATGGGGGAAAAAAAAGAACAAACAAACTACCCACTGACTGACTGAGAAAACCGGCCCAGGCTGGCTGGCCCCGAGAGAGACTGCCTTCTTTTCAGAGAAGGGGTGGGGTGGGGATGATGATGTGCCTCGTTGGAGTATGGGGCCCATGCATAGGCAGGCAGGCAGGCAGGCAGGCTCGGAGTGGGACCGTTGTGTGTTGGAGCGCCAGTACAGTAGCTCAAGCCCCAGGATTGACTGGCAAGTCGAGAGGAAAAGGAGGGAGGGAGTGCGGGCGGGCGGGCGGGCGGGAGAGAGAATTCAAACGAGAGAGAGAGAGAGAGACAGACAGACAGACAGACAGACAGACAGACAGACAGAGAGACACAGAGAGAGAAATAGAGAAACAGAAACAGAGAGACAAGAGACAGAGACGTGGTGAATTGGTCCGGCTGGACTACATACATGCTCTGTCGCGTCCGATCTTTGAGTTTCCTCAAAGATGCACGCACGCACACACACAGATACACTACACTGAGATGCCCTCTGCCCCCTCTTCTCTCCTCTCCAATCCCCCCGTCAGGCACCAGAAATGAGATCCCTCCCCTTCGCCTATTGCGTCAATTACAAACAAAAGGCAGCGTGAGATACAGGCAAATTTGTTTTTTTTGTTCCGAGGGTAGGGTTGTGGATTTTGGTGCGGGGGTGGGGGTCGGAGGTCGTGGTCGTGGTCGAGTAATCGCCTGCGGGGGTGGGGGGGTGAGGATGGACGGTTATGCCACCTGCATGGATGGCTCGTTCCCCTCTGGCTGTCTGGGTGCCGCTGAGTGCTTCAGATATCACCATCCGGTGA
>NW_012321572.1:0-1623 GCF_000151885.1 Dipodomys ordii
TCCAATTTTGGGAGAGCTGATCTGTGTTAGTCAGCTCAGGATGCAAACGACATTAGAGAGCACTCCGAAATTGGTGACCTTAAAACAGTTTTAAGGTCCCAAAGTGAGGATGCTCTACTCCTTCCCCAATGGAGAGACAAGCCTCCAAAGATATATGGACAGCGCCGACCTTTCTCACTAAGCCCTAATCTACATCCTGTTCCACATACTGTCAACAATAACAGGTCCAATTATATTCCTTGCAATTCTGGGAGAGCTGAAAAGTGTTTGAGAGCACAGGATGCAAACGACTAGATAGAGCAACACAGAAATTCGGTGCCTTAAAACAAAATTGTTTTTCAGGGCTCAAATTCTCAATGATCTACATCTTCCTCAAAGGAGAGGTAAGCCTCTAAATACAAGTAGACTGCATCTTTCTAACCCAGGTTTCTCCGGTCTGCATAATAGCTTGGCTGAAAGCCACTTATACTGTCCCTCCACAGGAACCAGTCCAATTTTGTCTTCCAATTCTGGGAGAACTGACCAGTGTTAGCGAGTTCCGCATGCAAACGAAAGTTTGAGTAAAGCAGAGAAGTCATATAAGGTGATGTTAATGAACTGAACCCTAATATATGTATTCGAAAGTTTTTTTTATTTTTTTTCAAGCGATTGTTTATGACACATTCATAAGATCATTTCTTTTTTACTTTGTAAGTCTCTCCACCATTTTATAACACCTTTTCCCTGTATTTCATGTCGGTATAATTTGTGGAGGGGAAGGGGGAAAACAATTCGTTTCAATAGGGATACAGGTGGACCCATAGCAAAAATACGATGGACAATTCGTTATGTCCAAAACGAACTTTACAACATTGGTTTGTGAGTGGTGGGGGTATGGGAGAGGGGAGGACTGTGGGGGAGGAAAGGAGGAGGATGTAAGATGAATATATTATAATTAATACATTATTATTATGTTAACAAATTGTGTTTGGGGAAGGAACATTATTCTTTGTTAATGTAACAGGACTTGTGTCTTCACACTAAGGTACAGATATTTAACATGAATTATATTACTAACATCTACTGAAGTACTGTTTGTTGAGTTTCTTTATTACAAATTTTTTCTTTCACCTGCTTTCCACACTATAATCTTTAGCATAAAAAAAACAAAAAACAGCAACCATTATGAAATGCAGGGTGTAAAGATATCATGCGCCACCTCTTCCCTGGAGATGTAGCTACTTGAATTATTTAGGAATGTTCCACATGAGATTGTAACTTCATTTACTTATTCAATCTTTTACTTAGATCAGCCTAGACTCATGAATATTTACTTTTATACATTTTTATATCTAATATTCTAGCATCTTGTTCATTTCATTCATATTGTTTCAGCCAAAGGGACTGGCAATTCCTTTAGCTGTTTCCTCATTCCCTTTTGACTTATATCCAGTGAGATATTTTTTCTTTTACATAAAATAATTTTTTTGCATTCATCACAAGATACTCTGGATTAATTTTATATGGTTTATTGCTCCAATTATACTCAAGTAATTGGTAAGGAGATTTCCTAGGTTCCCTTAATTGGAAAATAGTATTTGGAAACAAATTCCAGGATGTTGCATCTGCTCCTCGGCTCCTGAA
>NW_012321573.1:0-1623 GCF_000151885.1 Dipodomys ordii
CTCTCTCCCGCTGTGTGCAGTTCTGTGTCCTCCGCTGTGTCCTCCGCTGTGTCCCGCTGTGTCCCGGTGTGTCCCGCTTTGTCCCCCGCTGTGTCCTGCTGTTTCCCACTGTGTCCCGCTGTGTCCCCGCTGTGTCCCGCTGTGTACCCCGCTGTGTCCCACTGTGTCACCCGCTGTGTCCCTGCTGTGTCCCTCTGTGTCCCGCTGTGTCCCGCTGTGTCCCCGCTGTGTCCCGCTGTGTCCCGATGTTTCCCGCTGTGTCGCCGCTTTGTCACTGCTGTGTCTCGCTGTGTCCCGCTGTGTCCACGGTGTGTCCCGCTCTGTCCCAGGCTGTGTCCCGCTGTGTCCCCCGCTGTGTCCCGCTGTGTCCCGCAGTGTCCCTGCTGTGTCCTCGCTGTATCCGCAGCTGTGTCCCGCTGTGTCCCCCGCTGTGTCCCCCGCTGTGTCCCAGCTGTTTCCTCCTGTGTCCCGCTGTGTCCTCGCTGTGTCCTTCTGTATCCCGCTGTGTCCCCCGCTGTCTCCCCCACTATTTCCCCACTGTGTCCCGCTGTGTCCCACTCTGTGTTCCCCGCTGTGTCCCGCTGTGTCCCGATAAGTCCCACTGTGTCCGCTACAGTGTCCCCCGCTGTGTCCCTTTGTGTACCCCACTGTGTCCCGCTGTATCACCCGTTGTGTCCCATGCTGTGTCCACCGCTGTGTCCCCACTGTGTGCCGCTGTACTAACGCTGTGTCCCCGGCTGTGACCCCCGCTGTGTCCCGCTCTTTCCCGCTGTGTCCCGTTGTGTCCTTGCTGTGTCCCCATTCATGTCCCGCTGTGTCCTCTCTGTGTCCCCCGCTGTGTCCCGCTGTGTCCCCATGTGTCACACTGTGTCCTCTCTGTGTATCCCTCTGTTTCCCGCTGTGTCCTCGCTGTGTCCCACACTGTGTCCCCGCTGTGACACGCTGTGTCCCACTGTGTCCATGCTGTGTCCTGCTCTGACCCCCGCTGTGTCCCGCTGTGTCCCCCGCTGTGTCCCGCTGTGTCCCTGCTGTATCCCCGCTGGGTCCCGCTGTGTCTCGCTGTGTCCCCGCTGGGTCCCCGCTGTGTCTCTCGTGTGTCCTCACTGTGTAACTGCTATGTCCCTCTGTGTCCCCGCTGTGTTCCACTGTCTCCCGCAGTGTCCCCCTATGTCCCCGCTGTGTCCTCGCTGTGTCCCCCGCTGTGTCCCACAGTGTCCCCCGCTGTGTCCCTGCTGTGTCCCCGCTGTGTCCTCCTGTAGCCCGCTGTGTTCTTGCTGTGACCCCCGCTGTGTCCCGGTGTGTCCTCCACTGTGTCCTGCTGTTTCCCGCTGTGTCCCGCTGGGTCCTGCGTTGTCGGCCTGTGTCCCCCGCTGTGTCCCACTGTGTCCCCGCTGTGTCCTGCTGTGTCCTCCTGTAGCCCGCTGTGTTCTTGCTGTGACCCCCGCTGTGTCCCGGTGTGTCCTCCACTGTGTCCTGCTGTTTCCCGCTGTGTCCCGCTGGGTCCTGCGTTGTCGGCCTGTGTCCCCCGCTGTGTCCCACTGTGTCCCCGCTGTGTCCCGCTGTGTCCCGCTGTGTCCTCGCTGTGTCCCACTGTGTCCCCCGCTGTGTCCCCCACTGTGTCCT
>NW_012321575.1:0-1623 GCF_000151885.1 Dipodomys ordii
GATTCTCCTTTTGCTCTCTCTCTGCTTTACTGCGTCTCTTTCTGCTTCTCCTTCTGTTTCTCCTTCTGTTTCTCCTTCTCCTTCTTGTCATCTGCTTTTCCTCTGCATCTGCTACAACTGCTTCTGCTTCTACTTCTTCTGTTTCTTCTGCTTCTCCTTCTGCTTTTGATTCTCTTTCTGCTTCTGCTTCTCGTTCTGCTTCTTATTCTGCTTCTTCAGATTCTGCTTCTTCTGCTTCTCCTGCTTCTCCTTCTGCTTCACGTTCTCCTTCTGCTTCTTCACATTCTTATGCTTCTGCTTCTCCTGCTTCTGCTTCTTCTGCTTTCCCTTCTTCTCTTCCTGCTTCTCCTTCTGTTTCTGCTTCTCCTTCTGCTTCTGCTTCTTGTCCTTCTTGTGTTTCTTCTGCTTCTGCTTCTCAAGTTTCTGCATCTCCTGCTTCTCCTTCTGCTGCTCTTTCTGCTTCTCCTGCTGCTTTTCCTTCTCCTGCTCCTTCTTCTGCTTCTCTTTCTGCTTCTCCTTCTGTTTCTCCTACTCCTTCTCCTTCTCGTTCTTCTGCTTTTCCTTCTGCTTCTCCTTCTGCTTCTGCATCTTCTGCTTCTTCTGCTACTGCCTCTGCTTCTTCTGTTACTTCTGCTTCCCCTTCTGCTTCTCCTTCTGCTTTTGCTTCTCTTTCTGCTTCTGCTTCTCCTTCTGCTTCTCCAGATTCTGCTTCTTCTGCTTCTCCTGCTTCTGCTTCTGCTTCAGGTTCTGCTTCTGCTTCTTCGGCTTCTTCTGCTTCTGGTTCTCCTGCTGATGCTTCTTCTGCTTCTCCTGCTTCTCTTTCTGCTTTTCCTTCTGTTTCATCTTCTCCTTCTGCTTCTGCTTCTTCTCCTTCCTATGTTTCTTCTGCTTCTGCTTCTCCTGCTTCTGCTTCTCCTGCTTCTCGTTGTGCTTCTCTTTCTGCTTCTCCTTCTCCTTCTCCTGCTTCTCCTTCTGCTTCTGCTTCTCCTTCTGCTTCTGCTTCTGCTTCAATTTCTCCTTCTGCTTCTCATTCTGCTTCTGCGTCTTCTCTTTCTTCTGCTTCTCCTGCTTCTGCTTCTCCTGCTTCTCCTACTTCTCGTGCTGCTTCTCCTTCTGCGTCTCTTTCTGCTTCTGCTTATCCTTTTCCTTCTCCTACTCCTAATCCTTCTCTTTCGCCTTCTCCTTCTCCTTCTTCTGCTTCTCCTGCTTCTCCTTCTGCATCTTCTTCTGCTTCTGCTTCTCCTTCTGCTGCTTCTTCTGCTTCTGCTTCTCCTGCTTCTGCTTCTCCCTCTGATTCTGCTTCTTATGCTTATTCTTTTTCTTCTGCTTCTGCTTCTCCTGCTTCTACTGCTTCTCTTTCTCCTTCTCCTTCTTCTTCTTCTTCTTCTTCTTCTTCTTCTTCTTCTTCTTCTTCTTCTTCTTCTTCTTCTTCTTCTTCTTCTTCTTCTTCTTCTTCTTCTTCTTCTTCTTCTTCTTCTTCTTCTTCTTCTTCTGCTGCTTCTGCTTCTCCTGCTTCTTCTGCTTCTACTGCTTCTCCTTCTGCTTCTACTTCTGCTTCTGCTTCTCCTTCTGCTTCTCTACTGCTTCTGCTGCTCCTCCTGCTTCTTCTCCTACTTCTCCTTC
>NW_012321576.1:0-1623 GCF_000151885.1 Dipodomys ordii
CGCAGTGTCCCGCTGTGTCCCCGCTCTATAGACGCTGTGTCCCGAAGGATCCCGCTGAGTACTATAAATGTTCCCCACTGTGTCCCGCTGTGTCCCCCGATGAGTCTCTCGATGAGTCCCGCTGTGTCCCCGGCAAAGTCCGGCAGTGTCCCGCTGTGTCCCCCGCTGTGTCCCCACAGGTTCACCGCTGTTTCACGCTGTGTCCCGCAGTGTTCCGTGGTGTCCCTCTTTGTCCCCCGCTGTGGCCCCCCCTGAGCCACCTCTGTATCCCTGCTGTGTCCCGCTGTGTCCTCGCTGTGTCCGCCTCTGTCTCCCGCTCTGTCCACCGCTGTGTCTCACGCTTTGTCCCCGCTTGGTCCCGCTGTGTCCCGCAGTGTTCCCAGCTGTGTCCCGCTGTGTCACCGCTGTGTCCCGCTTTGTCCTCGCTGTGTCCCCCGCTGTGTCCCGCTTTGTCCCTGCTGTGTTCCCCGCTGTGTCCCTCTGTGTCCCCCGCTGTGTCCCGCTGTGTCCCCTGGTGTGTCCCCACTGTGTCACGCTGTGTTTCGCTGTGTCCGGCTGTGTCCTCGCTCTGTCTCCCTCAGTGTCCAGCTGTGTCCTCCCTGTGTCCTCCGCTGTGTCCCGCTGAGTCCCCTGCTGTGTCCCGCTATGTCCCGCTGTGTCACGCTCTGTCCCCTTTGTGTCCCTCTGTGTCCAGCTCTGTCCCTGTTGTGAGTCTGCTGTGCCCCGCTGTGTACCCTTCTGTGTCCAGCTGTGTCCCCTCTGTGTCCCGCTGTGTCCCTTCTCTTTCCCCCGCTGTCCACCGCTGTGTCCCCCGGCTGTGTCCCGCAGTGTCCCCGCTGTGTCCCGCTGTGTCCTACTGTGTCCCGTGGTGTCCCGCTTTTTCCCCTCTATGTCCCCTGCTGAGTCCCCTCTGTGTCCCCGCTGTGTCCAGCTGTGTCCTCGCTGTGTCCTCCGCTGTCTCCCGCTTTGTCCCATGCTGTGTCCTACTGTGTCCCACTGTGTCCCTGCTGTGTCCCCCGCTGTGTCCCGCTGTGTCCCGCTGTGTCTCCCGCTGTGTCCCGCTGTGTCCCCGCAGGTTCACCGCTGTTTCACGCTGTGTCCTGCTGTGTTCCGTGGTGTCCCGCTTTGTCCCCCGCTGTGTCCCGCTGTGTCCACTGCTGGGTCCCCGCTGGGTCCCGCTGTGTCTCGCTGTTTCACGCTGTGTCCTCGCTTTGTCCCATGCTGTGTTCCACTGTGTCCTCCCTGTGTCACCCGCTGTGTCCTGCTGTGTCCCCCGCTGTGCCCCGCAGTGTCCCGCTGTGTCCTCGCTGTGTCCCGCTGTGTCTACTTCTGTGTCCCCACTGTGTCCCACTGTGTCTCGCTGTGTCCCGCTGTGTCCTCGCTGTTTCCCACGCTGTGTTCTGCTGTGTCCTCGCTGTGTCCCCCACTGTGTCCCGTTGTGTACCCAGCTGTGTACCCCGCTGTGTCCCGCTGTGTCCTCGCTGTTTCCCACGCTGTGTTCTGCTGTGTCCTCGCTGTGTCCCCCGCTGTGTCCCGTTGTGTACCCAGCTGTGTACCCCGCTGTGTCCCGCTGTGTCCCCACTGTATCGACGCTGTGTCCCGCTTGGTCCCGCTGTATCCCCC
>NW_012321577.1:0-1623 GCF_000151885.1 Dipodomys ordii
CAGGCGTGAGTCAATGGTGCCAGCACGTGTTTTATGATGGACTCTCTGCCGTGAAAGTGTTAGGAAACACAAGAAAGAAGTGAAGGAAGGATGGATAGAAGGAAGGAAGGGAAAGAGAGCAAGCAAGCTTTAGGTTTTTAATGATCACTCAGTTGTGTGACCTTGGGTAAAACTATTAACTTATAACTTCTTTACATGCACACTAATATCATTTGTGTGGAACAGGCATGAAACCAGACCAAAATGTAGTTGTGCGGTTTCTTCCAATTTCAGAATAAATGATGCCGATTCTGTCTTGTAAGTGTAGTTGTCATGGCAATCAGAGATGCTCATAGCCAGTCAATAGTGGCTCACATCTGTGATCCTAGTTACTGAAGAGCCTGAGATCTGAGGATCGCTATTCATAGCCAGCTGGGGCAGTAAAGTCCATGAGACTTATCTTCAACTAAACTACCAGAAAAAAGATAGTGGGGCTGTAGCTCAAAGTGGTAGAAGCACTAGCCTTGAGCAGAAGAGCTCAGAGCTCAGAAACAGTGGTCAGGGCCAGAGTTCTTGCCCCATGACCACCTCCCCTCACCCCAAAGATGCTTATTGTTCTGGCCTTTAATACAGCATTGTTATAATACAACTTGCCTGTGTTGGCAGAGTTTGATTTATAATTATATGTAATGGGGCTCTTCCTCTATGGTACATGTTGTTTAGTTTTGTGTTTTTTTTTTGTCGGTCGTGGGCTTGGGCGCTGTCCTTGCGCACTTCAGCTCAAGGCGAGTGCTCTACCGCTTGAACCATAGCACCACTTCCAGTTTTTTAGTGGTTTATTGGAGATAAGAGTCTCATGGACTTTCCTGTCCAGGCTGGCTTTGAACCTCGATCCTCAGATCTCAGCCTCCTGAGTAGGTAGGATTACAGGTGTGAGCCACCAGTGCCCAGCTAGTTTTAGTTTTTTATTTAATACAAGTAGCATAAAAGACGCTACAGTAGAAAATATTGCTACACCTACATAATTCATCCAGTTCCTACCAGTATTGCTTAAACAACTATTTTATGTTTCATGTGTCTTCCCAAAACTACTATATGCAAACATAAGGCAATATTATCTGTACCTTTTTCTTTACTAAAAAAGTTACATATACACTCTTCTATTCTTGCTTTCTTCACTAAATTTTGTACAGCAAACTTACTCCAGTGTATCACAGTGCTATATATAATTCATTGGAATTGTAGGGCTGAACATGATCCTCCAATCTCAGCCTCCAGAGAGCCACCAGCTTCCTCGGATTGTCTTTTAGGATGGTACTCATTGCTTCGGCTTCCACCAAAAGTAAGTATGGGTCAGCACCCAGCTGTACTCAACATAAATAGCTGTGTAAGTAAAGTCAAGAAGAGAGGAGAGGGAAAAAGCAGTATAAGGAGTCCTTGTCACTCATGGTGTTCTACATCTTATTTTCAAACTTTTTTGTCAGCCGTGGTGCTTGGGTATTGTTGGGGCCTGGACACTGTCCATGAGCCCCTTTCAGCCACAGCCCTATTTATGGTCTTTTTTTTTTTTTTTTGGTCCGGTCGCGGGGCCTGAACTGTGGGCCTGGGCGCTGTCCCTCAGCTCTTCTGTTGGAAGGCTAGCGC
>NW_012321578.1:0-1623 GCF_000151885.1 Dipodomys ordii
TAGCTTCAATTTCAGTCTCGTGGATACCCACTCTATCTTAACATTCCACATCTGTGTATGCATGGTGTATAGAATTTTGTGATGGGACTAAAAATTTTCTTGAAGCCTACTTCGACTAGTGAGCTTAAATTGGAATATTTTCCTTATATATATCCGCTTTCATTGTTGTTAAGCATAGAATCCGTTGTGCGCATTAGTTCTCAGTATTCTCAATCAATTGTCTCCGTTTCACCGTCCAGCTTCTTTATCAGCATTAGCAATGAGCATGGTTAGTTCCTGAGTTTAGGTGTTGGTTGCGTATTTCATTGGTTAAGTAGATTGCCTACCCCTCCCCCTCCGCAACACGTCGGCTGGCGGTCGAAACCCCGCCCTCCCCCCTCCCCGTCGTCATGGCTACGACAGAGGAAAAGCAAATGATGATAATAATGAATCATAACAACCTATATGTATGTGTATGTCAGAACTCTCACTCCCCACTGCCGGGTAGGTGAGGACTGACTGACTGAGTGAGTGACTGACCCGACCCGTGTTTTGCCCCTCCCGCCGCCCCATCCACCTTGTCGACGGCGAACGCGCGCCATCTAGTGGTGGTTTTGGGAATTGCAGTTTTCTCTCATGAAATGCATGGGGGAAAAAAAAGAACAAACAAACCACGCACTGACTGAGAAAACCGGCCCAGGCTGGCTGGCCCCGAGAGAGACTGCCTTCTTTTCAGAGAAGGGGTGGGGTGGGGATGATGATGTGCCTCGTTGGAGTATGGGGCCCATGCATAGGCAGGCAGGCAGGCAGGCAGGCTCAGAGTGGGACCGTTGTGTGTTGGAGCGCCAGTACAGTAGCTCAAGCCCCAGGATTGACTGGCAAGTCGAGAGGAAATGGAGGGAGGGAGTGCGGGCGGGCGGGCGGGCGGGAGAGACAATTCAAACGAGAGAGAGAGAGAGACAGACAGACAGACAGACAGACAGACAGACAGACAGACAGACAGAGACAAAGAGAGACACAGAGAGAGAAATAGAGAAAGAGAAACAGAGAGACAAGAGACAGAGACGTGGTGAATTGGTCCGGCTGGACTACATACATGCTCTGTCGCGTCCGAACTTTGAGTTTCCTCAAAGATGCACGCACGCACACACACAGATACACTGAGATGCCCTCTGCCCCCTCTTCTCTCCTCTCCAATTCCCCCGGCCCCTCCCTCCTCCCCCCCCCGTCAGGCACCAGAAATGAGATCCCTCCCCTTCGCCTATTGCGTCAATTACAAACAAAAGGCAGCGTGAGATTCAAGCAAATTTGTTTTATTTTGTTCCGAGGGTAGGGTTGTGGATTTTGGTGCGAGGGGGGGGTCGGAGGTCGTGGTCGTGGTCGAGTAATCGCCTGCGGGGGGGGGGAGGATGGACGGTTACGCCACCTGCCTGGATGGCTCGCGTTCCCCTCTGGCTGTCTGGTTGCCGCTGAGTGCTTCAGATATCACCATCCGGTCAGGAAGCAGGGGCTGGAAGATAAAGAGATATTAAAGAGATAATTAGGAGCAGGACTCCAGGGAAGCCCGAAGGCGGGGGGGGTGGGGGGAGGGGGGAGGGAGAGAATGGTGGAGAGGAGGGGAGACGGATCTATCCAGGGAACGTG
>NW_012321579.1:0-1623 GCF_000151885.1 Dipodomys ordii
AGGCAGTAGCTGAAGAAGCAGAAGATGCAGAAGCTGAAGGAGAAGCATATGGAAATTCAGAAGATCGTTATGGAGAAGGAGAAACAGAATGATAAGCAGAAAGAGAATCAGAAGAAGGAGCAGGAAAAGGAAAAGCAGCAAGAGAAGCAGAATGAGCAGCAGAAGGAGAAGCAGGAGATGCAGAAACAGGAGATCAGAAGCGGAAGCAGAAGAATCAGGAGAAGGACAAGAATCTGAAGGAGAAGCAGAAACAGAAGGAGAAGCATAAAGAGAAGGAGGGGAAGCAGAAGAAGCAGAAGCAGGAGAAGCTGAAGCATAAGAATCCGAAGAAGCAAAAGCAGAACGTGAATCAGAAGGAGAAGCTGGAGAAGCAGAAGAAGAAGAAGCAGAAGAATCAGAATCTGAGAAGCAGAATGAGAAGCAGAAGGAGAAGCAGAAGCAGAAAGAGAATCAAAAGCAGAAGGAGAAGCAGAAGAAACAGAAGAAGTAGAAGCAGTAGCAGTTGTAGCAGAAGCAGAAGGAAAAGCAGAAGAACAAGAAGGAGAAGGAGAAACAGAAGGAGAAGCAGAAGGAGAAGCAGAAAGAGAAGCAGAAGGAGAAGGAGAAGCAGAAGCAGAAGAAGATGCAGAAGGAGAAGCAGAAGAAGCAGAAGTAGAAGGAGAAGCAAGAAAAGCAGAAGAAGGAGAAGCAAAAGAAGGAGAAGGAGAAGCAGAGGCAGAAGAAGAAACATAAGACAAGCAGAAGCAGAAGGAGATGCAGAAGGAGAAGCAGAAGAAGCAGAAGCTGAAGGAGAAGCAGAAGTAGGAGAAGGAGAAGGAGAAGGAGGAGAAGCAGAAGCAGAAGGAGAAGCAGAAGCAGAATGAGAAGCAGAAAGAGAAGCAGGAGGAGGACAAGAATCAGAAGCAGGAGAAGCCGAAAGAGAAGAAGCAGAAACAGAAGCAGAAGGAGAAGCAGAAGCAGAAGGAGAAGCAGCAGAAGAAGTAGAACCAGAAATTCAGGCAGCAGAAAAAGAAGAAGCAGAAGCAGAAGGAGAAGCCAAAAGAGAAGCAGAAGGGGAAGTAGAAAAAGAGCAGAAGAAGCAGAAAAACAAGCAGGAGAAGCAGAAGCAGGAAGAGAAGTAGAAGGAGAAGAAGCAGAAGAAGAAGAAGAAGCAGTAGAAGCATAAGAAGCAGAAGCAGGAGAAGCAGAACCAGAAGAAAAAGAAGAAGCATAAGAAGCAGAAGCAGAGGGAGAAACAGAAGAAGGAGAAGGAGCAGCAGAAGGTGAAGCAGAAGGAGATGCAGAAGGAGAAAGAGAAGCAGAAACAGAAGGAGAAGAAGAAGGAGAAGTTGGAGAATCAGAAGAAGCAGAAGCAGAAAGAGAAGCAGAAGTAGGAGAAGGAGAAGCAGAAGGAGAAGGACAAGCAGGAGAAGCAGATGAAGCAGAAGCGGGAGAAGCAGAAGAAGAAGAAGAAGAAACAGAAGAAGGAGAAGGAGCAGAAGGAGAAGCAGAAGCAGAAGGAGAAGCAGAAAGAGAAGCAGAAGAAGCAGAAGAAGCAGTAGCAGGAGAAGCAGAAGCAGAAGAAACAGAAGAAGCCGAAGAATCAGAAGGAGAACCTGAAGCAGAAGGACAAGCAGAAGCAGC
>NW_012321580.1:0-1623 GCF_000151885.1 Dipodomys ordii
GGGGGACACAGCGGGATCACAGCGCGTACCCAGCTGGGGACACAACAGGACACAGCAGGGGACTAGCGAGGACACAACGGGACACAGAGGGGACACAGCAGGGACACAGCGGGGAACACAGCGGGGACACAGAGGGGGACACAGCGGGATAGAGCGGGGACACAGAGGGGGACACAGCGGAACTCAGCGGGACACAGAGGGAAACACAGCGGGGACAAGAGCGGGGACACAGCGGGACACAGCGGCCGACACAGCGATACACAGCCGGACATAGTGGGGGACACAGCCATACACAGCGGGGGACACGGTGGGGGACACAGCGGGGACACAGCGGGGGACACAGCTGGACAGAGCAGGACACAGCAGGGACTCAGCGGGACACAACGGGTACACTGCGGTGACACAGCGGGCCACAGCGGGGACACAGAGGGCCACAGCGGGGCCACAGCGGTGGACCCACAGGGACACAGCGGAGTACACAGAGAGACACAGCAGGACACAGCGGGGGACAGAGGGGACACAGCGGGACACAGCGGGACACAGCAGGGGACAGCGGGGACACACCAGGGGACAACGGGAACAAGCGGGGACACAGAGGGGGACACAGCGGGGACACAGCGGGACACAGCAGGGGACACAGTGGGGACACAGCGGGAGCCTCATCGGGGGACACTGCGGGACAAAGCGGGGGACACAGGGGGGACACAGCGGGACACAGTGGGGGACAAAGCGTTGGACACAGCAGGACACAGAGGAACACAGCGGGGACAAAGCAGGGGACAGCAGGGACACAGCGGGCGACAAGAGGGACACAGCGGGACAAAGCGGGGGACACAGCGGGAGACACAGCGGGACACAGCGGTGGACACAGAGAGACACAAAGCGGGAAATAGCGGGACACAGTGGGACACAGCGGGGGACACAGCGGGACACAGGGGGGACACAGCGAGGACACAGTGGGACACAGCGAGGACACAGCGGGAAACAGCGGGGGACACATCGGGGACACAGCGGTGTCACAGTTGGGGACACAGCGGGGACACAGCGGGACACAGCGGGGGACACAGCGGGGAACACAACAGGAAACAGCAAGGGACAAGCGAGGACACAGCGGGACACAGCGGGGATAGAGTGGGGACACAGAGGGGGACACAGCGGGATAGAGTGGTGACACAGAGGGGGACACAGCGGCACTCAGCGGGACACAGAGGGCGACACAGCGGGACACAGCGGGGGACACAGCGAGGACACAGCGGGACACAGAGGGACAGAGCAGGGGACAGCGGGGAAACACCAGGGGACAACGGGGACACAGCGGGACACAGAGGGGGACACAGCGGACTCAGCGGGGGACACAGCACTAAACAGCGGGACACAGTGGGATACAGCGGGGACACAGCGAAGACACAGCGGGACACAGCGGGACACAGCAGGGACACAGCGGTAGACACAGCAGGACAAAGTGGGGGACACAGTGGGACACAGCGGGGGACACAGGGAGGATACAGCGGAACCCAGCCGGACCCAGTGTCAATACAGCGGGGACACAGCGGGACACAGCGGGGTACACAGTTGGGGACACAACGGGACACAGCAGGGGACACAGTGAGAACACATCGGTGA
>NW_012321581.1:0-1623 GCF_000151885.1 Dipodomys ordii
TTTAAGCATAACAATCTGCAGGAGCAAATCCCTATACATCGGCGTGTCAGATATGTATCACCATCAGCATAAGAAAATACATATACAGAAAACACCGAGTATGCAACCCCTTATACTAAATCAGCAACTCCATCAGATTCTCATGCGCATCCATCTCCTTCAGGATACTCATGAAGGTTCTCGTTAATCTGATTATGAATCTTCTTCTAAGACTTATTCATCTTATTCTTCTTCTTCTTCTTCTTCTTCTTCTTCTTCTTCTTCTTCTTCTTCTTCTTCTTCTTCTTCTTCTTCTTCTTCTTCTTCTTCTGCTGCAGCTGCTGCTGCTGCTGCTGCTGCTCCTTCTGCTTCTGCTTATTATTCTTCTGCTTCTCCTTCTCCTTCTTCTGCTTCTCCTTCTTCTTCTGCTTCTCCTTCTCCTTCTGCTTCAATTTCTCCTTCTTCTGCTTCTCAGTCTGCTTCTTCTTCTGCTTCTCATGCTTCTGCTTCTTCTGCTTCTACTTCTGCTTCTCTTTCTTCTTCTCCTTCTGCTTCTGTTATCCTTCTACTTCTCCTAATCCTAATCCTTCTCTTTCTGCTTCTCCTTCTTTTTCTCCTGCTTCTCCCTTTGCTTCTCCTTCTCCTTCTCCTCCTCCTCCTCCACCACCACCACCACCACCTCCTCCTCCTCCTCCTTCTTCTTCTTCTCCTCATCTTCTCCTTCTCCTTCTTCTTCTTCTTCTTCTTCTTCTTCTTCATCTCCTTCTTCTTCTACATCTTCATCTTCTTCTTCTTCTTCTTCTTCTTCTTCTTCTTCTTCATCTTCTTCTTCTTCTTCTTCTTCTTCTTCTTCTTCTTCTTCTTCTTCTTCTTCTTCTTCTTCTTCTTCTTCTTATTCTTTTTCGTCTTCTTCTTCTTCGTCTTCTTCTTCTTCTTCTTCTTCTTCTTCTTCTTCTTCTTCTTCTTCTTCTTCTTCTTCTTCTTCTTCTTCTTCTGCTTCTTCTTCTTCTTCTTCTTCTTCTTCTTCTTCTTCTTCTTCTTCTTCTTCTTCTTCTTCTTCTTCTTCTCTTTCTGCTGCTTCTGCTTTTCCTGCGTCTTCTGCTTCTAGTTCTTCTCTTTCTGCTTCTCCTTCTCCTTCTCCTTCTGCTTCTGCTTCTTGTCCTTCTCCTGTTTCTTCTGCTTCTGCTTCTCCTGCTTCTGCTTCTTCTGCTTTTCCTGCTTCTCTTTCTGCTTCTCCTTCTGCTTCTGCTCCTCCTTCTACTTCTGCTCCTTCTATTTCTTCTGTTTCTTCTTTTTCTGCTTCTCCCGCTCTGCTTCTTCTGCTTCTCCTGCTTCTCGTTCTGCTTCTCTTCGTCGGCTTCTCTTTCTACTTCTCCTTCTGCTTCTTCTGATTCTGCTTCTCCTTCTTCTTCTCCTTCTGCTTCTCCTTCTTCTGCTTCTCCTGCTACTCCTTCTGCATCTCCTTCTGCTTGTGCTTTTCCTTCTGCTTCTTCTTCTGCTTCTGCTTCTCCTTCTTCTGCTTCTCCGTCTGTTTCTGCTTCTTCTGTTTTTCCTGCTTCTCCTTGTGCTTCTCATTCTTCTTCTCCTTCTGTTTCTCCTAGTCGTTATTCTGCTATTCCTTCTGCTCCTCTATCTGCTTCTGCA
>NW_012321582.1:0-1623 GCF_000151885.1 Dipodomys ordii
CCAGCAGGGACAAAAGCGGGTTCACAGCAGGGACACAGTGTGGGACACAGCGAGGACACAGCGGGACACAGAGGGAAACACAGAGAGGATACAGCGTGACACATGGGGACACAGCGGGACACAGCGGGGACACAGAGAGGACACAGCGGGACACAAAGGGGGACACAGCGTTACACAGCGGGGACACAGCGGGACACAGCGGGGACACAGCAGGGGACACAGCGGGTCACAGCGGGGAAATAGTGGGGGACACAGCGGGATACAGAAGGACACAGCGAGGACACAGCGGGACACAGGAGGACACAGCGAGGACACGGCGGGGACACAGCTGGGGACACAGTGGGACACATCTGGGGATACAGTGGGACACAGCAGGGGATGCAGCGAGGACACAGAGGGGACATAGGGGGACAATGCAAGACAGTGGGACACAGCGGGGACAGAGGGACATAGCAGTTACACAGCGAGGACACACCATGGACACAGAGGGACACAGCGGGGACACAGTGGGGACACAGCTTGGGACACAGTAGGGGCCACAGCGGTAAACAGCGGGGGACACAGCGGGGACACAGCAAAGAACACAGCGGGACACAGCGGGGGACACAGGGGAACACAGCGGGACACAGCCGGACACAGCTGGACACAGCGGGTGACACAGCGGGGGACACAGCGGGGGACACTGGGGACACACATGCGGACAGCTGGGACACAACGGGACACAGCGGGGGACATCAGGGACACAGTGGGAAAGAGCGGAGACACAGGGGGACACAGGGGGCGACACAGAGGGACACAGCGGGACACAGCGGGACAGAGCGGGGACACAGCGGGGACAAAGCGGGGGACACCGGGGGACACAGCAGGACTCAGCTGGGGACACATCAAAGGACACAGCGGGTGACACAGCGGGGAAAACAGCGGGAAACAGTGGGGGACACAGCGAGGACACAGCAGGACACAGCGGGAGACACAGCAGGACACAGCGGGGTACACAGAGGCAGACACAGCGGTACACATCGGGACACAGCGGTGACAGAGCGGGACACAGCGGGGACACAGCAGGACACAGCAGGGACACAGCGGGGACACAGCGAGACACAGCGGGACCCAGCGGGAACACAGCGGGGACACAGCAGGACACAGCGGGGGACACAGAGGCGGACACAGCAGAACACAGCGGGACACAGTGCGACACAGCTGGACACAGCGGGGACACAGAGAAGACACAGTTGGATACAGCAGGGAACACAGCGGGACACAGCGGGGGACAGAGCAGGACACATGGGGACACAGCGGGACACAGCGGGGGACAGAGGGGACACACCGGTGGACAACGGGGACACAGCAGGACTGCGCGGGGGTCACAGTGGGAAATAGCGGAGACACAGGGGGACACAGGGGGCGACACAGAGGGACAAGGCGGGACACAGCGGGACACAGCCGGGACAAAGCGGGGGACACTGTGGGGGCCACAGCGGTAAACAGCGGGGGACACAGCGGGACTCAGCTGGGGACACATCAAAGGACGCAGCGGGTGACACAGTGGGGAAAACAGCGGGAAACAGTGGGGGACACAGCGAGGACACAGCAGGACACAGTGGGAGACACAGCAGGACACAG
>NW_012321583.1:0-1623 GCF_000151885.1 Dipodomys ordii
TCATCCTACCTTTTCAATTTTTTCAAAACCTAAAGAATTTTGTCTCTTTTGCAAACCTAATTTTTAAGATAATTTCACCATCTCTGATCTGTCAGTGGCCTTGAAATTAGATCTTCAAATAGGACAAAGTTATTTAGGCTTTTTGGTGGAAGAAAGGAATATTACTAGGGTTCTATCCAGGGGTTCTCTGCTTGCTAGACAGGACTTTGTATAGCACCAAGCATGTCAACTACTTTTCCATACTTCTAGTCCATTTTATTTACTTGAGGTCTTGAACTTTTGCCCTGGTCAGATCTTAGATTGACTGAGACTTTGCTACCTATGCCTCCCACATAATTAGCTAGGATTACAGATGTGAACCACTATGGCCAGCTCATGTGTTGAGATGGCTGTCTTGGCAGTTATTTCTTTGGCCTGCCTCAGGCCAAGATCCTTGTCATTTCTGCTTGCCAATCAGTTGGGATTACAGATGGAGCTACTATACTTGGTGTACATGACACCTGTTTTTTTTTTTGTCGGTCGTGGGGCTTGAACTCTGTTCTTGGGCGATGTTCCTGCACTCTTCAGCTCAAGGGGAGTGCTCTACCGCTTGAGCCACAGCACCAGTATCTGTTTTCTAGTGGTTTTATTGGAGATAAGAGTCTCACAGTTTCTAGGGCTGTCTTTGAACTGTGATCCTCAGATCTCAGCATCCTGAGTAGCTAGGATTACAGGGGTCAGCCAGAGGTGTCCGGCACACCTTCTGTTCTTTAAAAGAGGTTTTAATTGTAAAAAAATGCCTTGTAGAGGGGTTAGAGTTACATAAGCAAGTTAATGAGTACATTTTCTATCAAGCATTGTTACTCTCCTTGTTTTTCCCCTCCCTCCCAGCTCCACCAGTACACTCTCCTGTACTCCTTTCCATCTTCCCCGCGTATTTGTAAAGCTCTTTTTTTTAACATAGTGTCTTGTGCATCTCATTGTTACAATGGGTCAGCCTGTATCACTATTTATCTATTTTGTTTTTTCCCTTCCCCTCCCCAAGCTAGAGAAGGGTGTATACAAGATACAGGGCACCAACACTAAATATAGTGAAAACAAGGGTTAAATCATGGGGGAGGAACATAAAAAGAATAAAAAAACACTTGGTAGATTATAAACCCTATCTTGGGATTCATTTGACTTAACATCATCTTATCTGGTCGTATGTACATAGCTTTTGAACTTTTATGCTTGTCCCAGACATGTAATAGTTATTGCAAATAAGGGAAAACATAGGACCAATGTTTCTTTGGTTTTGGCTTACTTCACTTGATATAATGTTTTCTAAGTCCTCACTTAGAGCTTCCCTATGATCCAGCAGTCCACATTTTTGGGTATTTACCCAAATGATCACAAAAAAGGCCATACTAAGTTTCTGGTACAACTATGTTTATTGCAGCATTATTTACCATAGATAAGATATGGAACCAACCCATATGCCCCTCAGTAGATAAATGGATCAAGAAAATGTGATACACACACACACACACACACACACACACACACACACACACACACACTGGAATTCTATGCCTCCATCAGAGAGAATGACATCGCCCCATTTGCTAGGAAATGGAAAGACGCAGAAACAATTATATTAAG
>NW_012321584.1:0-1623 GCF_000151885.1 Dipodomys ordii
GCTTATTCTTTTTCTCCTGCTTCTGCTTCTCCTGCTTCTGCTTCTCCTGCTTCTACTTCTTCTGCTTCTTCTGCTTCTACTGCTTCTCCTTCTCCTTCTCCTTCTCCTTCTTCTTCTTCTTCTTCTTCTTCTTCTTCTTCTTCTTCTTCTTCTTCTTCTTCTTCTTCTTCTTCTTCTTCTTCTTCTTCTTCTCTTTCTGCTGCTTCTGCTTTTCCTGCTTCTTCTTCTTCTACTGCTTCTCTTTCTGCTTCTCATTCTGCTTCTTCTTCTGCTTCTCCTATTGCTTCTGCAGCTCTTCCTTCTCCTTCTCCTACTTCTCCTTCTACTTCTGCTTCTGCTTCTTCTGCTTCTCCTGCTTCTCCTTCTGCATCTTCTTCTGCTTCTGCTTCTCCTTCTGCTGCTACTTCTGCTTCTGTTTCTCCTTCTGCTTCTCCTTCTGCTTCTTCTCCTTCTCCTTCTGCTTCTCCTTCTCTTTCTCCTTCTCGTTCTTCTGCTTTTACTTTTGCTTCTCCTTCTGCTTCTGCTGCAACTGCTACTACTTCTGCTTCTTCTGTTTCTTCCGTTTCTCCTTCTCCTTTTGATTCTCTTTCTGCTTCTGCTTCTCCTTCAGCTTCTCATTCTGCTTCTCCAGATTCTGCTTCTTCTGCTTCTCCTGCTTCTCCTTCTGCTTCAGGTTCTGCTTCTGCTTCTTCGGATTCTTATGCTTCTGGTTCTCCTGCTTCTGCTTCTTCTGCTTTTCCTGCTTCTCTTTCTGCTTCTCCTTCTGCTTCTGCTCCTCCTTCTGCTTCTGCTCCTTCTATTTCTTCTGTTTCTTCTTCTTCTGCTTCTCCCGCTCTGCTTCTTCTACTTCTCCTGCTTCTCGTTCTGCTTCTCTTCGTCGGCTTCTCTTTCTACTTCTCCTTCTGCTTCTTCTGATTCTGCTTCTCCTCCTTCTTCTTTTCCTTCTGCTTCTGCTTCTTCTGCTTCTCCTGCAACTCCTCTGCATCTCCTTATGCTTGTGCTTTTCCTTCTGCTTCTTCTTCTGCTTCTGCTTCTCCTTCTTCTGCTTCTCCGTCTGTTTCTGCTTCTTCTGTTTTTCCTGCTTCTCCTACTGCTTCTCATTCTTCTTCTCCTTCTGTTTCTCCTTGTCGTTATTCTGCTGTTCCTTCTGCTTCCTATCTGCTTCTGCATCTTCAGCTTCTTCTGCTACTGCTTCTGCTTCTGCTTCTTCTGTTTCTTCTGCTTCTCTTTCTTCTTCTCCTTCTGCTTTTGCTTCTCTTTCTGCTTCTGCTTCTCCTTCTGGTTCTCCTTCTTCTCCAGATTCTGCTTCTTCTGCTTCTCCTGCTTCTCCTTCTGCTTCAGGTTCTGCTTCTGCTTCTTCTGCTTCTTCTGCTTCTATTTCTGCTTCTCCTTCTGTTTGTGCTTCTCTTTCTGCTTCTGCTTCTTATCCTTCTTCTATTTCTTTTGATTCTGCTTCTCCTGCTTCTGCTTCTCCTGCTTCTCCTTCTGTTTCTCCTTATGCTTATCCTTCTGCTTCTCCTTCTTCTGCTTCTACTTCTGCTTCTGCTTCTCCTTCTGCATCTTCTTGTGTTTCCATTTCTCCTTCTTCTGCTTTTCATTCTGCTTCTGCTTCTCCTGCTTCTG
>NW_012321585.1:0-1623 GCF_000151885.1 Dipodomys ordii
GGACTGATAGGGGACACAGCGGGACACAGCGGGGGACACAGCGAGGACACATTGGGACACAGGGGGGACACAGCGGGACTCAGCGGGGGACACAGCAGTACACAGAGGGACACAGCAGGACACAGCGGGGACACAGCAGGTACACAACGCGGGACACAGCGGGACACAGCGGGACACAGTGGGGGACAAAGCGGGACACAGCGGGGTACACAGCTGGGGTCACAAGGTGACACAGCGGGGGACACAATGAGGACACAGCGGAACACAGTATGGGACACAGCGAAGACACAGCGGGACACAGCGGGACACAGTGGGACACAGAGGGGACACAGCGAGGACACAGCGGGGACACAGCGGGGACAAACCGGGGGACACAGCGGGGGACAAAGCGGGACACCAAGGGACACAGTGTGACACAGCGGGACACAGCGGGATACACAGCTGGGGACACAATGGGAAACAGCGGGGGACACAACGGGACACAGCGGGGACAAAGAGGGGGACATAGCTGGGGACAGAGCAGGACCCAGCAAGGAAACAGCGGGGACTGAGGGGGGGACACAGAGGGACAAAGGTGGTCACAGCGGGACACAGCGGCAACACAGCAGGGACACAGCGGCAGGCACAGCCGGACACAGTGGGAAACAGCGGGGACAAAGCGGACACAGCGGGGGACACAGTGGGGACACAGTGCGGGACACAGCGGGGGACACAGCTGGGACACAGTGGGACACAATGGGGAACACAGCGAGGACCCAGCGGGACCCAGCAGGACACAGCGTCGATACAGCAGGGACACAGCAGAACACAGCGGGGTACACAGCGGGGGACACAGCGGGACACAGCGGGGTACACAGTGGGGAATACAGCGAGGACACAGCGTGGTACACACTGTGGACAGAATGGGGACACAGCGGGACACAGCGGGGACACTGCGGGACACAGTGTGGGACAGAGCATGGGACACAGCGAGACACAGCGGGGACAAAGCTGGGACACAGTGTGACACAGTGGGACACACCGGGGACCCTGCAGGGGCACAGCGGGACAAAGCGGGTGACAGAGCAAGACACAGCAGGGGACACATCGGGGGACAGTAGGAGACAGAGGGGGACACAGCGGGACACAGCCGGAAACACAGCGCGGACACAGCGGGACACACCGGGACACAGCGGGGGACACAGCGGGACACAGTGGGGACAAAGCGGGACACACCGGGACACAGCGGGGGACACAGCGGAACACAGCGTGGGACACAGCGAGGACACAGCAGGACACAGCGGGACACAGCGGCGACACAGCAGGGACACAGCAGGGACACAGCGGGGACACAGCAGGGGACACAGCGGGACACAGCGGGGGACACACCGGGACACAGCGGGGGACACAGCGGGACACAGCGGGGGACACAGCGGGACACAGTGGGGACAAAGCGGGACACACCGGGACACAGCGGGGGACACAGCGGAACACAGCGTGGGACACAGCGAGGACAAGGCAGGACACAGCGGGATACAGCGGCGACACAGCAGGGACACAGCAGGGACTCAGCGGGGACACAGCATGGGACACAGCGGGATACTACGGGGAACACAGCGAGGACCCAGCAGGACCCAGCAGGAC
>NW_012321586.1:0-1622 GCF_000151885.1 Dipodomys ordii
TCTGAGCTTTTGCCCAAACAATGAGTATACTGTGGGAACAGAGCAGGAGCAAAGAGTTTCCTCAAAGAAAGGAGGAAACTTACACCGGGGAGGGAAGTAAATTTTAAAAAGAAACAGAGCATGGGTCAAAGCACCCCCCCTCTCCCCCCCCCCCCGCCATGTATGCATGGGAAACCAACAGAATCATCTCTTAAACCCTACTACAGGCTCAAGGTATAGAGTTTACTTTGTTTCTTTTTCCTCTGTGTGTTCTCAAGGTTTCACTTTCATTTCTGGGCACATAACCATTGGGCCTTGCCTCGGTGGGTGTTTCTCCCCCTAAAAGTATCTATCCTGTCTTTTGGGTCTTACTGTGTGTGAGTGTGTGAGTGAGTGAGTGAGTGAGTGAGTGAGTGAGTGAGTGAGTGAGGCAGCCAGGCAGCCAGCCAAGCAGCCAGCCAGGCAGTCAGTCCAGAGATCTAATTTCTCCCCTATTTTAAACGTACCTTTTGCATATGAGAGAGAAAACACACTAAACTGGTTTTCTATAGGAACATATATGTGAATACATTCACCATGGAGTGAAAAGATAGAGTCGCTTCCAAATGACATGTACAGCAGAATACCAACACATCCAGATGACTTCTGCAAGAAGCCAAGGCCCACTTGTGCAATCCCATAATGAGGAAGCTTCAGTCAGTGGCCTGGTTTGAGTCCAGGCCTCCACTTAAAAACGACCTTTCCTTTACTTTGTGTTTTTATTTTGCCCTGTTTTCTTTTCCTTTCTATGACCTCTCCCCCCAACCCCCCACCCCCTTCCCTCCACAGGTCTCTCTTTCTCCTTTTCTTTCTCTGTAGTTTGAGCCTGAGAGTTACTTAATTCCTGAACTTCTGGGTTTTCCTTAGATCTGGTAACCTGGTGGACATAAAAATTTGGGAAAGCCTCAAAACAGTCACCCCCACCCCACGAAAAATAATCATGCTTGTCGCCAAAAGCTTTTAAATGAGAAAACAGTGGTCAAGTGAAGCAAATGAAGGCTGTAATAGCCACCATGTTTCTAGACAACTGTACCAAGTTTTTTTTAATATATATATATATATATGTATATATGTATATATATATATATATATATATATATATATATATAGCCGGGCGCTGGTGGCTCACGCCTGTAATCCTAGCTACTCAGGAGGCTGAGATCTGAGGATCGCGGTTCAAAGCCAGCCCGGGCAGGAGAGACCGTGAGACTCCTATCTCCAATAACCACCAGAAAAACCGGAAGTGGCGCTGTAGCTCAAGTGGTAGAGCGCTCGCCTTGAGCTGAAGAGCTGAGGGACAGCGCCCAGGCCCAGAGTTCAAGCCCCACGGCCGACCAAAAAAAAAAATATATATATATGTATATGTATTAAATATATTTTTATTGTGAAAATACTGTACAGAGGGGTTACAATTACACGGGTAAGATAATGAGCACATTTCTTATAAGCATTGTAGCCTCCTGCTTTGTTTCCCCTTCCCATCCCTTCGTATCCTCCCCCCCTCCCCCCGCCGTCCCCCCAACAAAGTTGTCAAGTTCGTTTTTCGACATAACGACTTGTATATCTCATTGTTTCAATGGGTCCTCCTGTATCCCTGTTTTAAC
>NW_012321587.1:0-1622 GCF_000151885.1 Dipodomys ordii
CTTCTCATTCTGCTTCTGCGTCTTCTGTTTCTTCTGCTTCTCTTGCTTCTGCTTCTCCTGCTTCTCCTACTTCTCGTGCTGTTTTCCTTCTGCGTCCCTTTCTGCTTCAGCTTATCCTTTTGCTTCTCCTACTCCTAATCCTTCTCTTTCGCCTTCTCCTTCTTGTTCTTCTGCTTGTCCTGGTGCTTCTGCTTCTGCTTATTCTACTATTTCTGTTTCTTCAGCTTCTGCTTCAGATTGTGCTTCTTCTGTTTCTCCTTCTGCTTCAGATTCTACCTCTGCTTCTTCGGCTTCTGCTGGTTCTTCTGCTTCTGCTTCTCCTGCTTCTTCTGCTTCTCCTGCTTCTCTTTCTGCTTCTCCTTCTGCTTCTGCTTCTCCTTCTGCTTCTGCTCTTCTTCTTCTTCTTCTTCTTCTTCTTCTTCTTCTTCTTCTTCTTCTTCTTCTTCTTCTTCTTCTTCTTCTTCTTCTTCTTCTTCTGTTTCTTCTGATTCTACTTCTGCTTCTCCTTCTTCTCCTTCTCTTTCTGCTTCTTCTGATTCTCCTGCTTCTCCTTCTTGTTCTCCTTCTGTTTCTGCTTCTCTTTCTGCTTCTGCTTCTCCTTCTGCTGCTCCTTCTCCTTCTCCTTCTTCTGCTTCTCTCACTGCTTCTGCTTCTGCTTCTTTTGCTTATTCTTTTTCTTCTGCTTCAGCTTCTCCTGTTTCTGCTTCTTCTGCTTCTACTGCTTCTCCTTATACTTCTTCTTGTGCTTCTTCTTATGCTTCTCCTTATGCTGCTGCTGCTTCTTCTTCTTCTTCGTCTTCTTCTTCTTCTCTTTCTTCTGCTTCTGCTTTTCCTGCCTCTTCTGCTTCTACTTGTTCTCTTTCTGCTTCTTGTCCTTGTCCTGTTTCTTCTCCTTCTGCTTCTCCTGCTTCTGCTTCTTCTGCTTTTCCTGCTTCTCTTTCTGCTTCTCCTTCTGCTTCTCCTGCTTATGCTCTTTCTCCTTCTTCTGTTTCTTCTTCTTCTGCTTCTCCCGCTTGTGCTTCTTCTGCTTCTCCGGCTTCTCGTTCTGCTTCTCTTCGTCGGCTTCTCTTTCTATTTCTGCTTCTGCTTCTTCTGATTCTGATTCTTCTCCTTCTTCTTCTCCTTCTGCTTCTGTGTCTTCTGGATTTCCTTCTTCTCCTTCTGCATCTCCTTCTGCTTGTGCTTTTCCTTCTGCTTCTTCTTCTGCTCTGGCTTCTCCTTCTCCTTCTTCTGCTTCTCCGTCTGCTTCTGCTTCTTCTGCTTCCACTCCTTCTCTTTCTGCTTCTCCTTCTGTTTCTGCTTCTCCTTCTGCTTCTGCTTCTTGTCCTTCTCCTGTTTCTTCTGCTTCTGCTTCTCCTGTTTCTGCATCTCCTGCTTCTCCTTCTGCTTCTCTTTCTGCATCTCCTGCTGCTTTTCCTTCTCCTGCTCCTTCTTCTGCTTCTCTTTCTGCTTCTCATTCTGTTTCTCCTTCACCTTCTCATTCATCAGCATTATCATCTGCTTCTCCTTCTGCTTCTGCATCTTCTGCTTCTTCTGCTACTGCCTCTGATTCTTCTGTATCTTCTGATACTCCTACTGCTTATGCTTCTCTTTCTGCATCTGATCCTACATCTGCTTCTCCA
>NW_012321588.1:0-1622 GCF_000151885.1 Dipodomys ordii
TGCTTCTCCTGCTTCTCGTTCTGCTTCTCTTTCTGCTTTTCTTTCTGCTTCTCCTTCTCATTGTTCTGCTTCTCCTTCTGGTTCTGCTTCTCCTTCTGCTTCAATTTCTCCTTCTGCTTCTCATTCTGCTTCTGCGTCTTCTGTTTCTCCTGCTTCTCCTGCTTCTGCTTCTCCTGCTTCTCCTACTTCTCGTGCTGCTTTTCCTTCTGCGTCTCTTTCTGCTTCTGCTTATCCTTTTGCTCCTCCTACTCCTAATCCTTCTCTCTTGCCTTCTCCGTCTTCTTCTTCTGCTTCTCCTGCTGCTTCTGCTTCTGCTTCTTTTGCTTATTCTTTTTCTTCTGCTTCTGCTTCTCCTGCTTCTGCTTCTTCTGCTTCCACTGCTTCTCCTTATGCTTCTCTTTATGCTTCTCCTTATGCTTCTCCTTATGTTTCTTCTTCTTCTTCTTCTTCTTCTTCTTCTTCTTCTTCTTCTTCTTCTTCTTCTTCTTCTTCTTCTTCTTCTTCTTCTTCTTCTTCTTCTTCTTCTTCTTCTTCTTCTTCTTCTTCTTCTTCTCTTTCGTCTTCTTCTGCCTTTCCTGCTTCTTCTGCTTCTACTGCTTCTCTTTCTGCTTCTCATTCTGCTTCTGCATTTCCTTCTGCTTCTCCTATTGCTTCTGCTGACCTTCCTTCTCCTTCTCCTTCTCCTACTTCTGCTTCTCCTTCTGCTTTTGCTTCTTCTGCTTCTCCTGCTTCTCCTTCTGCATCTTCTTCTGCTTCTCCTTCTGCTGCTTCTTCTGCTTCTGCTTCTCCTTCTTCTGCTTCTCCTTCTGCTTCTCCTTCTGCTTCTCCTTCTGCTGCTCCTTCTGCTTCTCGTTTTGCTTCTGATTCTCCTTCTGCTCTTCCTACTCTTAATCCTTCTCTTTCTCCTTCTTCTTTTTCTGCTTCTCGTTCTGCTTCTGCTACTGCTTCTTCTGCTTGTTCTGTTTCTTCTGCTTCTGGTCCTGCTTCTGCTTCTTAAGCTTCTTCTCTTTCTTCTGCTTCTGCTTCTCCTGCTACTGCTTCTTCTCCTTCTCTTTCTGCTTCTCCTTCTGCTTCTGCTTCTCCTTCTGCTCCTTCTCCTTCTTCTGTTTCTTCTTCTTCTTTTGCTTCTCCCGCTTCTGCTTCTTCTGCTTCTCCTTCCTTTCCTCTGCTTCTGCTTCTCCTTCTCCTTCTTCTGCTTCTCTTTCTGCTTCTGCTTCTTCTGATTCTCCAACTAATCCTTCTTCTTCTCCTTCTGTTTCTGTTTCTCTTTCTGTTTCTCCATCTCCTTCTGCTTCATCTTCTGCTGCTCCTTCTCCTTCTTCTGTTTCTCCCTCTGCTTTTGCTTCTGCTTCTTCTGCTTCTTCTTGTTCTTCTGCTTCTCCTGCTTCTGCTTCTTATGCTTCTACTGCTTCTGCTTCTTCTGCTTCTTCTGCTTCTACTTCTCTTTCTGCTTCTGCTTCTCCTCCTTGTTTTTCTGCTTCTTCTGCTGCTTCTCCTTCTGCTGCTTCTGCTACTTCTCCTTCTGCTTCTCTTTTTGCTTCTCTTTCTGCTTCTGCTTCTTCTGTTTCTCCTGCCTGAATTTCTGGTTCTACTTAGTCTGCTGCTTCTCCTTCTGCTTCTGC
>NW_012321589.1:0-1622 GCF_000151885.1 Dipodomys ordii
AGCGGGACACAGCGGGGATACAGTGGGACACAGCGGCAGACTCTTTGGGGGACAAAGCGGGACAAAGTGGCGGACACAGCGGGACACAGCAGGACACAGCGGGACACAGGGGGACACAGCAGGGCACACATCGGGACACAGCGGGACACATCGGGGACAGAGCAGGACACAGCGTGACACAGTCAGACACAGCGGGGGACACAGCGGGACACAACGGGGGACACAGTGAGGACACAGCGGGACAGAGTGGGGACACAGCTGGACACAGCGGGCCACCACGGGACAGAACAGTACACAGCTGGACACAGCGGTGACACTGCGGGTACACAGCGGGACAAAGCAGGGGACACAGCGGGGATACAGCAGGACACAGCGGGGGACACAGCGAGGACACAGCGGGACACAGCGCGACACAGCGGGGGACAAAGCGGTAGACAGTGGGGGACACAGCGAGGACACAGCGGGACATAGCAGGGACACAGTGGGGACACTGCGGGGACACAGCGTGGGACACAGCGGGACACAGCGGGACACAGCTGGGGACACAGCGGGACACAGCGGGGGACACAGCGAGGACACAGCGGGACACAGCGTCGGTACAGCGGGGACACAGCGGGACACAGCGAGGTACACAGCTGGGGACACTACGGGACACAGGGGGGACACAGCGGGACACAGCGGGACACATTCGGGACAAAGCTTGAGACACAGCGGGGGACAGAGCGGGAGACAGCGGAGGACACAGCGGGACACAGCGAGGGACAGAGCGGGACACAGCGGGGGACACAGCAGGGGACACATCGGGACACAGTGGTGGACACAGCGGGACAGAGCGGGGACACAGCTGGACACAGCGGGATACACAGCGGGACAGAGCGGGACACAGCGGGGACACAGCGGGGACACAGCGGGACACATCGGGGACACAACCGGACACAGCGGGGACACAGCATTGGTCACAGCGGGACACAGCGGTGGACACAGCCAGACCAAGCGGGGGACACAGCAGGGGACACAGCGGGACACAGCGGGGACACAGCTGGGCACTGCGGGGGACACAGCGGGACACAGCGGGGGACACAGCGGGACACAGCGTGGTACACAGCGGGACACAGCGGGGTACACAGCGGGGGACACATCGGGACACAGCGGGGGACACAGATGGAAACAGAGGGACACAGCGAGGGCAACGCAGGGGACACAGCGGGGACACAGCTGGGGATACAGCGGGACACAGCAGGGGATACAGCGGGACACAGTGGCGGACACAGGGGGGACAAAGCAGGACACAGCGGGGGACTCAGCAAGGACACAGCGGGACACAGTGGGGACACAACGTGACACTGCGGGGGACAGAGCGGGACAGAGCGGGACACACTTGGACAGAGTGGGGACACAGCAGAGACACAGAGGGGGACAAAGCGGAACACAGCGGGACTCAGTGGGGGACACAGTGGGACAGAGCGGGGGACACAGCGGAGGACACAGAGAGACACAGCGGGGAACACAGCGAGGACAAAGCGGGGGACAAAGAGGGAAACAGAGGGACACAGCGAGGACAACGCAGGGGACACAGCGGGGACACAGCTGGGGACACAGCGGGACACAGCGGGGAATACATG
>NW_012321590.1:0-1622 GCF_000151885.1 Dipodomys ordii
TCTCCTTCTTCTTCTTCTGCTTCTCGTTCTGCTTCTGCTACTGCTTCTTCTGCTTGTTCTGTATCTTCTGCTTCAGGTCCTGCTTCTGCTTCTTCAGCTTCTTCTGTTTCTTCTGCTTCTGCTTCTCCTGCTACTGCTTCTTCTCCTTCTCTTTCTGCTTCTCCTTCTGCTTCTGCTTCTCCTTCTGCTCCTTCTCCTTCTTCTGTTTCTTCTTCTTCTTCTGCTTCTCCCGCTTCTGCTTCTTCTGCTTCTCCTTCCTTTCCTCTGCTTGTGCTTCTCCTTCTCCTTCTTCTGCTTCTCTTTCTGCTTCTGCTTCTTCTGATTCTCCAACTAATCCGTCTTCTTCTCTTTCTGTTTCTACTTCTCTTTCTGCTCCTCCATCTCCTTCTGCTTCACCTTCTGCTGCTCCTTCTCCTTCTTCTGTTTCTCCCTCTGCTTCTGCTTCTGCTTCTTATGCTTCTTCTTGTTGTTCTGCTTCTGCTTCTCCTGCTTCTGATTCTTATGCTTCTACTGCTTCTTCTTCTGCTTCTTCTTTTTCTGCTTCTTCTGCTTCTACTTCTCTTTCTGCTTCTGCTTCTCCTGCTTGTTTTTCTGCTTCTTCTGCTGCTTCTCCTTCTGCTGCTTCTTCTACTTCTCCTTCTGCTTCTCTTTTTGCTTCTCTTTCTGCTTCTGCTTCTTCTGTTTCTCCTGCCTGAATTTCTGGTTCTACTTCTTCCGCTGCTTCTCCTTCTGCTTCTGCTTCTACTTCTGCTTCTGTTTCTGCTTCTTCTGCTTCTTCTCTTTCGGCTTCTCCTGCTTCTGCTTCTTGTCCTCCTCCTGCTTCTCTTTTTGCTTCTCATTCCGCTTCGGCTTCTCCTTCTGCTTCTGCTTCTCCTCCTTCTCCTTCTCCTACTTCTGCTTCTCCTTCAGCTTCTGCTTCTCCTGCTTCTCCTGCTTCTCCTTCTGCATCTCCTTCTGCTTGTGCTTGTTCTTATGCTTCTTCTTCTGCTTCTCCTTCTCCTTCTCCTTCTTTTGCTTCTCCTTTTGCTTCTGCTTCTTCTGCTTTCCTGCTTCTCCTTCTGCTTCTTCTGCTTCTCCTGCTTCTCCTTCTGCATCTTCTTCTGCTTCTGCTTCTCCTTCTCCTTCTTCTGCTTCTCCTTCTGATTCTCCTTCTGCTTCTTCTTCTTCTGCTTTACCTGCTTCTCATTCTGCTTCTCCTTCTGTTTCTCCTTCTCCTTCTTGTTCTTCTGCTTTTCCTTTGGCTTCTCCTTCTGTTTCTGCTACAACTGCTACTGCTTCTACTTCTTCTGTTTCTTCTGCTTCTCCTTCTGCTTTTGATTCTCTTTCTGCTTCTGCTTCTCCTTCAGCTTCTCGTTCTGCTTCTCCAGATTCTGCTTCTTCTGCTTCTCCTGCTTCTCCTTCTGCTTGAGGTTCTGCTTCTGCTTCTTCGGATTCTTATGCTTCTGCTTCTTCTGCTTCTGCTTCTTCTGCTTCCCCTCCTTCTCTTTCTGCTTCTCCTTCTGTTTCTGCTTCTCCTTCTGCTTCTGCTTCTTGTCTTTTACTGATTCTTCTACTTCTGCTTCTCTTGTTTCTGCATACTCCTGCTTCTCCTTCTGCTGCTCTTTCTGCTTTTCCTGCTGTTT
>NW_012321591.1:0-1622 GCF_000151885.1 Dipodomys ordii
CAACTGAGTGGTCCTACGAATCAGCACGGAAGTAAGCAAAGGTCAGAGACTTCCCATCGATGCGCACTAATGCCTTCCAGCGGGAAACCCCAGACACAGAATGTTTCCAAACGCACAATTCCGGACGGAGGCGAGACGTGGATCACTCAGAACCACAGGTACTGTTTCTCTTACTCTGGCTACAAGCAGTTTCCACTCCGGCACGCCAGGGAAGCGTCCGAGAGCGGGAATGTCACCCCAGTAGGAAACTAGGACCACCGCAGACGAAAGGAGGACCAGCAAGGGAAATCAAGAAGTAATATTTTGTGAAATCACTTTGGGTTGCACACACATAAAAAATAGGAAGTCCCCTCAGTAGGATAGTGTTCCTCGTCGGGCAAAGGGGTAGGAAATAGCCCGGTTTGCTGCCGCTGCTTTCAGTCATAATGTAATAAAGAAGATCCCCACCCCCCGCCCGCCCCCCGCCTTCGGGCTTCCCTGGAGTCCTGCTCCTAATTATCTCTTTAATATCTCTTTATCTTCCAGCCCCTGCTTCCTGACCAGATGGTGATATCTGAAGCACTCAGCGGCAACCAGACAGCCAGAGGGGAACGCGAGCCATCCATGCAGGTGGCGTAACCGTCCATCCTCACCCCCCCCGCAGGCGATTACTCGACCACGACCACGACCTCCGACTCCCACCCCTCACCAAAATCCACAACCCTACCCTCGGAACAAAATAAAAGAAATTTGCTTGAATCTCACGCTGTCTTTTGTTTGTAATTGACGCAATAGGCGAAGGGGAGGGATCTCATTTCTAGTGCCTGACGGGGGGGGAGGGGGGAGGGGGCGGGGGAATTGGAGAGGAGAGAAGAGGGGGCAGAGGGCATCTCAGTGTATCTGTGTGTGTGCGTGCGTGCATCTTTGAGGAAACTCAAAGATCGGACGCGACAGAGCATGTATGTAGTCCAGCCGGACCAATTCACCACGTCTCTGTCTCTTGTCTCTCTGTTTCTGTTTATTTCTCTATCTGTGTCTCTCTTTGTCTCTGTCTGTCTGTCTGTCTGTCTGTCTGTCTGTCTGTCTCTCTCTCTCTCGTTTGAATTCTCTCTCCCGCCCGCCCTCCCGCCCGCACTCCCTCCCTCCTTTTCCTCTCGACTTGCCAGTCAATCCTGGGGCTTGAGCTACTGTACTGGCGCTCCAACACACAACGGTCCCACTCCGAGCCTGCCTGCCTGCCTGCCTGCCTATGCATGGGCCCCATACTCCAACGAGGCACATCATCATCCCCACCCCACCCCTTCTCTGAAAAGAAGGCAGTCTCTCTCGGGGCCAGCCAGCCTGGGCCGGTTTTCTCAGTCAGTCAGTGCGTGGTTTGTTTGTTCTTTTTTTTCCCCCATGCATTTCATGAGAGAAAACTGCAATTCACAAAACCACCACTAGATGGCGCGCGTTCGCCGTCGACAAGATTGATGGGGCGGCGGGAGGGGCAAAACACGGGTCGGGTCAGTCACTCACTCAGTCAGTCAGTCCTCACCTACCCGGCAGTGGGGAGTGAGAGTTCTGACATACACATACATATAGGTTGTTATGATTCATTATTATCATCATTTGCTTTTCCTCTGTCGTAGCCATGACGAACG
>NW_012321592.1:0-1622 GCF_000151885.1 Dipodomys ordii
GAGAAGGAGAAGGAGAAGGAGAAGGAGAAGAAGAAGAAGAAGAAGAAGAATGATAGAAGGAGAAGAAGAAGAAGAAGAAGCAAAAGGAGAAGAAGGAGCAAAAGGAGAAGGAGAAGAAGGAGAAGCAGAAGCAGAAGAGGAAGAAGCAGAAACAGAAGCAGAAGGAGAAGCAGAAAGAGAAGCAGGAGAAGCAGAAGAAGCAGAAGCAAGAGAAGCAGAAGCAGAAGAAAAAGAAGAAGCATGAGAAGCAGAAACAGAGGGAGAAGGAGAAGATGTAGAAGCAGAAGGAGAAGCAGACGGAAAAGCAGAAGAATGAGAAGGAGAAGGAGAAACAGAAGGAGAAGCAGAAGGAGAGGCAGAGGGAGAAGCCAAAGGAGAAGCAGGAAAAGCAGAAGAAGCAGAAGCAAAAGGTGAACCAAAAGAAGCAGGAGAAGCAGAAGCAGAAGAAGAAGCATAAGTACAAGCACAAGCAGAAGGAGATGCAGAAGGAGAAGCAGGAGAAGCAGAAGAAGCAGAAGCTGAAGGAGAAGCAGAAGTAGGAGAAGGAGTAGGAGGAAAAGCAGAAGGAGAAGGAGAAGCAGAAGCAGAATGAGTAGCAGAAAGAGAAGCAGGAGAAGCACAAGAAGCAGAAGCAGGAGAACCTGAAAGAGAAGAAGAAGAAGAAGAAGCAGAAACAGAAGCAGGAGAAGCAGGAGAAGTAAGAAGCAGAAGCAATTGAAGCAGAAGCAAAAGAAACAGAAGAAGCATAAGTAGCAGAAGCAAAAGCAGAAGTAGAAGCAGAAGAACAAGAAGGAGAAAGAGAAATATAAGGAGAAGCAGAAGGAGAAGCAGAAGCAGAAGGAGAAGCAGAAGTAGGAGAAGGAGAAGGAAGAGCAGCAGAAGAAATAGGAGAAGCAGAAGGAGAAGCAGAAGCAGAATGAGAAGCAGAAAGAGAAGCAGTAGAAGCAGAACAAGCAGGAAAAGCAGAAGCAAAAGAAAGAATAGAAGAAGAAGAAGAAGAAGAAGAAGAAGAAGAAGAAGAAGAAGAAGAAGAAGAAGAAGAAGAAGAAGAAGAAGAAGAAGGAGAAGAAGGAGAAGAAGAAGGAGAAGGAGAAGGAGGAGAAGGAGAAGGAGAAGGAGAAGAAGAAGACCTGGGTGCTTACCTTTCCCTGATCCTCACAGGAGAGTAATCATATGCAGGATCATAAGCACATAAGCACTTATTAACTAAGAGTATGGTACATACAGGAAAGATTTCCAAAAGGCTAACACCTTTGAACAACTAACCACTAACAAAGTGAACATCAGGAAGCTGGTTATGGAAGTGTCAACAGGGTGAGGTCAAGGGGAGGGAGGAAGATGAACGAAGGGAGAAAAAGTGAGTGAATGATGTCATAATATTCAATGCACGTACATGTCCATGAAACTAAGAAAACGGAGGGGCTGGGTGGAGTTGGGAGAGATGGAGGAGAAGGGGTGGCACTGATCAAGATTTGTGCTAATAGTTGAATCAAAACTCCTTTTTACTACTACATAAAGACAATAAAATTATACTGTAGAAAGATGTTAATGACTAAACAATGGAGGCAAGGAATACAACGTACTTGTCTTAGAGGAGTGGTCTCTAGAGCTTAAACCTGTAA
>NW_012321593.1:0-1622 GCF_000151885.1 Dipodomys ordii
AAGGAGAAGCATAAGGAGAAGCAGTAGATGCAGGAGAAGCAGAAGAAATACATTAAGCAAATGAATCAGGAGCAGAAGCAGTGGGAGAAGCAGAAGAAGGAGAAAGAGAAAGAGCTCCAGAAGGAGAAGCAGAAGCAGAAAGAGAAGCAGAAACAGAAGGAGAACAAAAGGAGAAGCAGGAGAATCAGAAGAAGCAGAAGTAGAAACAGAAAGAGAAGTAGAAGAAGGAGAAGCAGAAGTAGAATCAGAAGAAACAGAAGAAGAAGAAGAAACAGAAGCAAAAGAAACAGAAGAAGGAGAAGAGCAGAAGCAGAAGCAGAAGGAATAGCAGAAGCAGAAGGAGAAGCAGAAAGAGAAGCAGGAGAAGCTGAAGAAGCAGGAGAAGCAGAAGCAGAAGAAACAGCAGAAGCCGAAGAAGCAGAAGCAGAATCTGAAGCAGAAGGAGAAACAGAATCAGCACAATCTGAAGCAGAAGCAGAAGCACCAGGAGAAGAAGAAGAAGAAGAAGGAGAAGGCGAAAGAGAAGGATTAGGAGTAGGAGAAGCAAAAGGATAAGCAGAACCAGAAAGAGACGAAGAAGGAGAAGCAGCACGAGAAGTAGGAGTAGCAGGAGAAGAAGAAGCAGGAGAAGCAGAAGAAACAGAAGGCGCAGAAGCAGAATGAGAAGCAGAAGGAGAAATTGCAGCAGAAGCAGAAGCAGAAGGAGAAGCAGAAGCAGAAGAAGAAGCAGAAGGAGAAGGAGAAAGAGAAGCAGAAAGAGAAGCAGAACGAGAAGCAGGAGAAGCAGAAGCTGGAGAAGCCGAAGCAGAAGAAACAGAAGAAGGGGAAGAAGCAGAAGCAGAAGGAGAAGCAGAAACAGAAGGAAAAGCAGAAAGAGAAGCAGGAGAAGCAGAAGAAGCAGCAGCAGGAGAAGCAGAAGCAGAAGAAGCCGAAAAAGCAAAAGCAGAACCTGAAGCAGAAGGAGAAGCAGGAGAAGCAGAAGAAGCAGAATCTGGAGAAGCAGAAGGAGAAGCAGAAGCAGAAAGAGAAGCAAAAAGCAGAAGGAGAAGCAGAAGAAACAGAAGAAGCAGAGGCAGTATCAGAAGAAGCAGAAGATTCAGAAGCAGAAGGAGTAGCAGAAGGAAATTCAGAAGAACTAGAAGGAGAAGGAGAAGAAGAAACAGGAGTAGAAGCAGAAACAGAAGCAGAAGAAGGAGCAGTAGAAGGAAAAGAAGCAGGAGAAACAGAAAGAGCAGCAGAATGAGAAGCAGGAAATGCAGAAACAGGAGAAGAACAAGCAGAAGAAACAGGAGAAGGACAAGAAGCTGAAGCAGAAGGAGAAGCAGAAAGAGAAGGAGGGGAAGCAGAAGAAGGAGAAGCAGAAGCATAAGAATCCGAAGAAGCAGAAGCAGAACCTGAAGCAGAAGGAGAAGCAGGAGAAGCAGAAGAATCAGAATCTGGAGAAGCAGAATGAGAATCAGAAGGAGAAGCAGAAGCAGAAAGAGAATCAAAAGCAGAAGGAGAAGCAGAAGAAACAGAAGAAGTAGAAGCAGTAGCAGTTGTAGCAGAAGCAGTTTGAAAAGCAGAAGGAAAAGCAGAAGGACACGAAGGAGAAGGAGAAACAGAAGGAGAAGCAGAAGGAG
>NW_012321594.1:0-1622 GCF_000151885.1 Dipodomys ordii
ATAAAAGTATTCCTGGTTTTGCATAGGCATTAAAGCATCAATTGTTGAAACCCTTTATGTTCTCATGTTTTTTAATATATGTTGTTTAGTTAGACTTCTTCATACAGTCTCAGGGTCTTTATTTTTACACTTTCTGGTTTTATCCGGGTACTATCAGTGTCTACTGAGTGGACACAGTAAGTTCACATTGTTGACTTATCGATGGACAGTGAGGTCAAAGTGGATTGCTATGGCTTTCTCCAGAGTCTCAGCTGAATCATACCGGAGGATAGCAGGTAATACATCGCGACACAGTGGAGAACAACTCAGACTCAGCGTGGACAAAGAGGAGGACAGCATTGAGACCCAGCATGACACAATGGGTCACATCGGGGGCACAGCGGGGACACAGCGGTACACAGCGCGACACAGTGTAGACACACCCCCCCCCCCCCTCCCCGTCGTCATGGCTACGACAGAGGAAAAGCAAATGATGATAATAATGAATCATAACAACCTATATGTATGTGTATGTCAGAACTCTCATTCCCCACTGCCGGGTAGGTGAGGACTGACTGACTGAGTGAGTGACTGACCCGACCCGTGTTTTGCCCCTCCCGCCGCCCCATCCGCCTTGTCGACGACGAACGCGCGCCATCTAGTGGTGGTTTTGTGAATTGCAGTTTTCTCTCATGAAATGCATGGGGGAAAAAAAAGAACAAACAAACCACGCACTGATTGACTGAGAAAACCGGCCCAGGCTGGCTGGCCCCGAGAGAGACTGCCTTCTTTTCAGAGAAGGGGTAGGGTGGGGATGATGATGTGCCTCGTTGGAGTATGGGGCCCATGCATAGGCAGGCAGGCAGGCAGGCAGGCTCGGAGTGGGACCGTTGTGTGTTGGAGCGCCAGTACAGTAGCTCAAGCCCCAGGATTGACTGGCAAGTCGAGAGGAAAAGGAGGGAGGGAGTGCGGGCGGGCGGGCGGGCGGGAGAGAGAATTCAAACGAGAGAGAGAGAGAGAGAGAGACAGACAGACAGACAGACAGACAGACAGACAGACAGACAGAGACAAAGAGAGACACAGAGAGGGAAATAGAGAAACAGAAACAGAGAGACAAGAGACAGAGACGTGGTGAATTGGTCCGGCTGGACTACATACATGCTCTGTCGCGTCCGATCTTTGAGTTTCCTCAAAGATGCGCGCACGCACACACACAGATACACTGAGATGCCCTCTGCCCCCTCTTCTCTCCTCTCCAATTCCCCCGCCCCCTCCCCCATACCCCCCCCGGCAGGCACCAGAAATGAGATCCCTCCCCTTCGCCTATTGCGTCAATTACAAACAAAAGGCAGCGTGAGATTCAAGCAAAATTGTTTTATTTTGTTCTGAGGGTAGGGTTGTGGATTGTGGTGCGGGGGGGGGGGGTCGGAGGTCGTGGTCGTGGTCGAGTAATCGCCCAAGGGGGGGTGAGGATGGACGGTTACGCCACCTGCATGGATGGCTTGCGTTCCCCTCTGGCTGTCTGGTTGCCGCTGAGTGCTTCAGATATCACCATCCGTTCAGGAAGCAGGGGCTGGAAGATAAAGAGATATTAAAGAGATAATTAGGAGCAGGACTCCATGGAAGCCCGAAGGCGGGGGGGG
>NW_012321595.1:0-1622 GCF_000151885.1 Dipodomys ordii
TGTGTCCCTGCTATCTCCCGCTTTGTCCCACGCTGTGTCCCGCTGTGTCCTCTTTGTGTCCCCGGCTGTGTCCTGCTGTGTTCCCGCTGTGTCCCAAGCTGTGTCCCGCTGTGTCCCCCTATGTGCCCCGCTGTGTCCTGCTGGGTGCCGCTGTGTCCAGCTGTGTGCCCCGCTGTGTCCTGCTGGGTGCCGCTGGGTCCCCGCTGGGTCCCCGCTGTGTCCTCGCTGTGTCCGGCTGTGTCTACTGCTGTGTCCCCACTGTATCCCGCTGTGTCTCGCTGTGTCCCGCTGTGTCCTCGCTGTTTTCCACGCTGTGTTCTGCTGTGTCCTCGCTGTGTCCCCCGCTGTGTCCCGTTGTGTACCCAGCTGTGTACCCCCCTGTGTCCCGCTGTGTCCCCCCTGTGTCCCCCGCTGTGTCCCGCTGAGTTCCTCTGTGTCCCCTGCTGTGTCTCCTGCTCTGTCCCACTGTGTCCCCCTCTGTGTCCCGCTGTGTCCCTCTGTGTACTGCACTGTCCCCTGCTGAGTCCCGCTGTGTCCCCACTGTTTCCCAATGTGTCTTCGCTGTGTCCCCCTCTGTCCCCCGCTGTGTCCCGCTGTGTCCACTGCTGTGTCCACATTGTGTCCCGCTGTTTCCCCCGCTGTGTCCCGCTGTGTCGTCACTGTGTCCGGCTGTGTCCTTGCTGTGTCCACCGTGTGTCCCACAGTGTACCCCGCTGTATCCCCCGTGTGTCCCGCTGTGTACCCCGCTGTTTCCGGCTGTGTCACGCTTTGTCCCGCTCTTTCCCCACTGTGTCCCGTTGTATCCCGGCTGTGTGCCCGCTGTGTTCCACTGTGTAATCTGCTGTGTCTCGCTTTGTACCGGTTGTGTCTCGCTGTGTCCCCAGGTCTGTCCCCCGCTGTGTCCCGCCTTGTCCCCCTCTGTGTCCCGCTGTGTCCTGCTGTGTCCCCAGCTGTGTCCCGCTGTATCCACGCAGTGTCCTGCTTTATCCCACTGTGTTCGGGTCGTGTTCCGTGTTGTCCCGTTTGTGCCCCTCAGTGTCCCCCGCTGTGTCCCAACTGTGTCCCCGCTGTGTCCCGCTGTGTCCTCGATGTGTCCCCTGCTGTGTCCTGCTCTGTTCCCCGCTGTGTCGCCCACTTTGTCCCAACTGTGCCCCGCTGTGTCCCGCTGTGACCCGCTGTGTCCCGCTGTATCCCGCTATGTCCCCCACTATGTCCCGTTGTGTCCCCAGCTGTGTACCCCGCTGTGTCCCGCTGTGTCCCCGCTGTATCGAAGCTATGTCCCGCTGGGTCCCGCTGTGTCCTCTTTGTGTACCCCGCTGTGTCCCACTGTGTCCCCCGCTGTGTCCCTCGCTGGGTTCCGCTGTGTCCCCTGATGTGTCCCGCTGTATCCTCCCTGTGTCCCATGCGGTGTCCCGCTGTGTCCCCTGCTGTGTCACTCGCTGTGTCCCTGCTGTGCCCCACTGTGTCCCACTGTGTCCCGCTGTGTCCTGATGTGTCCCCCGCTGAGTCCCGCTGTGTACCCGCTGTGTCCCAATGTGTCCTCGCTGTGTCCCCCGCTGTGTCCCGCTGTGTCCCGCTGTGTCCCTCTGTGGCACCTGCTGTATCCCCGCTCTGTCCCGCTC
>NW_012321596.1:0-1622 GCF_000151885.1 Dipodomys ordii
ACTCTCTCCGCTGTGTGCAGCTCTGTTTCCTCCGCTGTGTCCCCCGCTGTGTCCTGCTGTGTCCCGGTGTGTCCCGCTTTGTCCCCCGCTGTGTCCCGCTGTTTCCCACTGTGCCCCTGCTTTGTCCCCGCTGTGTCCCGCTGTGTACCCCGCTGTGTCCCACTGTGTCCCCCGCTGTGTCCCTGCTGTGTCCCTTTGTGTCCGGCTGTGTCCCGCTGTGTACCCTGCAGTGTCCTGCTGTGTCCCCCAAAGTGTCCCGCTGTGTCCCGCTGTGTTCACACTGTGTCCCGCTGTGTCCCCGCTGTGTCCCCTGCTGTGTCCCGCTGTGTCCCCGGCTGTGTCCCCAGCTGTGTCCCGCTCTTTCCCGCTGTGTCCCCCTGTGTCCTTGCTGTGTCCCCATTTGTGTCCCGCTGTGTCCTCGCTGGGTCCCCCGCTGTGTCCCGCTGTGTCCCCATGTGTCACGCTGTGTCCTCGCTGGGTCCCCCGCTGTGTCCTGCTGTGTCCTCGCTGTGTCCCCCGCTGTTTCCCGCTTTTTCCCCCGCTGTGTCACCCGCAGTGTCCTGCTGTGTCCCGCTTTGTCCCCGGCTGTGTCCCGCTGTGTTCCCCTGTGTCCCCTGCTGTGTCCCGCTGTGTTCTTTACTGTGTCCCCCGCTGAGTCTGGCTATGTCCCCCGCTGTTTACTGTTGTGTCCCCCACTGTGTCCCCCGCTGTGTCCCGGCTGTGTCCCCGCTGTGTCCCGCTGTGTCCTGCTGTGGCCCCGCTGTGGCCCGCTGTGTCCTGCTGTGTCCGCCTCTATGTCCCACACTGTGTCCCGCTGTGTCCCCGCTGGGTCCCCGCTGGGTCCCGCTGTGTCCCGCTGTGTCCCTGCTGTGTCCCCGTTGTGTCCCGTTGTGTCCCTGGAGTGTCCTCGCTGTGTATTCTCTATGTCCCTCTGTGTCCCCGCTGTGTCCCGCAGTGTCCCCCTATGTCCCCGCTGTGTCCTCGCTGTGTCCTTCTGTATCCCGCTGTGTCCCCCGCTGTGTCCCCCACTATTTCCCTGCTGTGAAACGCTGTGAACTGCAGTGTCCCTGCTGTGTCCTCGCTGTATCCCCAGCTGTGTCCCACTGTATCCCCCGCTGTGTCCCCGCTGTGTCCCCGCTGTGTCCTCCTGTGTCCCGCTGTGTCCTCGCTGTGTCCTTCTGTATCCCGCTGTGTCCCCCGCTGTGTCCCCCACTATTTCCCCGCTGTGACCCGCTGTGTCCCGGCTGTGTCCCCTGCTGTGTCCCGCTCTTTCACGCTGTGTCCTGCTGTGTCCTTGCTGTGTCCCCATTTGTGTCCCGCTGTGTCCTCGCTGGATCCCCCGCTGGGTCACGCTGGGTCCCCATGTGTCACGCTGTGTCCTCACTGTGTAACCCTCTGTGTCCCGCTGTGTCCTTGCTGTGTCCCCCACTGTGTCCCCGCTGTGACCCGATGTGTCCCTGTTGTGTCCCCTGCTGTGTCCTGCTGTGTCCCGCTGTGTCCCCGGCTGTGTCCCCCGCTGTGTCCCGCTCTTCCCCGCTGTGTCCTGCTGTGTCCTTGCTGTGTCCCCATTTGTGTCCCGCTGTGTCCTCTCTGTGTCCCCCGCTGTGTCCCCATGTGTCACG
>NW_012321597.1:0-1622 GCF_000151885.1 Dipodomys ordii
TTTCACGCTGTGTCCCGCTGTGTCCTCGCTGGGTCCCCCCGCTGGATCCCGCTGTGTCCCCGCTGTGTCCTCCTGTGTCCCGCTGTGTCCTCGCTGTGTCCTTCTGTATCCTGCTGTGTCCCCCCGCTGTGTCCCGCACTATTTCCCCGCTGTGACTTACTGTGTCAATGCTGTGTCCCCCGCTGTGTCCCGCTGTGTCCCGCTGTGTCCCCCACTGTGTGCCCGCTGTGACCCGATGTGTCCCTGCTGTGTCCCCCGCTGTGTCCCGCTGTGTCCTGCTGTGTCCCCGGCTGTGTCCCCCGCTGTGTCCCACTCTTTCCCGCTGTGTCCCGCTGTGTCCTTGCTGTGTCCCCATTTGTGTCCCGCTGTGTCCTCTCTGTGTCCCCTACTGTGTCCCGCTGTGTCCCCATGTGTCACGCTGTGTCCTCTCTGTGTATCCCTCTGTGTCCCGCTGTGTCCTCGCTGTGTCCCACACTGTGTCCCCGCTGTGTCCCGCTGTGTCCTGCTGTGTCCCTGCTGTGTCCCGCTGTGTCCCGCTGTGTCCCCGATGTCCCCCGCTGTGTCCCGTTGTGTTCCCGCTGTCCGCATGTGTGTCCCCGCTGTCCCCGTTGTGCCCCCCGCTGTGTCCCGCTGTGTCCTCGCTGTGTCCCCAGCTGTGTCCCGCTGTTTCCCCGGCTGTGTCCCCCACTTTGTCCCACTGTGTCCCCCGCTGTGTCCCGCTGTGTCCCCGCTGTTCGCCGGTGTGTCATCGCTATCCCCCGCTGTGTCCTCCGCTGTATCCCGTTGTGTCCTCGCTGTGTTTCACTGTGTCCCCGCTTTGTCTCCACTGTGTCCTGCTGTGTTCCCCGCTGTGTCCCGCTGTGTCCCACTGTTTCCCCCGCTGTGTCCCCGCTGTGTCCTCACTGTGTCCTTCTGTGTCCCCGCTGTGTCCCGCTGTGTCCCGCTGTGTCCCCGCTGTGTCCCGATGTGTACTGCTGTGTCTGCCTCTGTGTACCCCGCTGTGTCCTGCTGTGTTCTCGCTGTGTCCCCCGCTGTTTCCCGCTGTTTCCCCCGCTGTGTCAAACTCTGTCCCCACTGTGTCCCGCTTTGTCCCGCTGTGTCCCCCGCTGTGTCCCGCTGTGTTCCCCGCTGTGTCTGGTTGTGTTTCCTGCTGTGTCCCGCTGTGTCCTGCTGTGTCCCGCTCTGAGACATGCTGTGTCCCGCTGTGTCCCATGCTTTGTTCCGCTGTGTCCTGCTCTGTCCCATGCTGTGTCCCGCTGTGTCCCCCGCTGTGCCCTGCTGTGTCTCGCTGTGTCCCGCTGTGTCCATGCTGTGTCCCGCTCTGTCCCATGCTGTGTCCCTCTGTGTCCCCTGCTGTGTTCCGCTGTGTTGCTGCTGTGTCCCGCTGTGTCCCCGCTGTGTCCCACTCTGTCCCCACTGTGTCCCGCTTTGTCCCTCTGTGTCCCCTGCTGTGTCCCGCTGTGTCCCCCGCTGTGTCCGATTGTGTTTCCCCCTGTGTCCCACTGTGTCCTGCTGTGTACCCCCTGTGTCCTGCTTTGTACCGCTGTGTCCCTGCTGTGTCTCATGCTGATCCCCTATGTGTCCCCACTGTGTTCCGCTGTGTCCCCGCTTTGTCCCCGCTG
>NW_012321598.1:0-1622 GCF_000151885.1 Dipodomys ordii
ACAGTGGGACACAGCGGAGAACACAGCGAGGACCCAGCTGGGACACAGCGTCGATACAGCAGGCACACAGCCTTACACAGCGTGGTACACAGCTGTGGACACAACGGGACACAGTGGAGGCACAGCGGCACACAGCGGGACACAGTGGGACACAGCGGGGACAAAGCATGAGACACAGCGGGGGACAGAGCGGGAGACAGCGCGGGACACAGTGAGGACACAGCGGGACACAGCGGTGACAAAGCGGTGGACACAGCGGGACACAGCGGGGGACACAGCGGGGGACACAGCGGGACACAGCGGGACACAGCGAGGACACAATGGGGGACACAGCGGGGGACACATCGGGACACAGCGGGGAACACAGCGAGGACCCAGCGGGGACTCAGCAAGGGACACAGCGGGGGACAAAGCGGGACACCACGGAACACAGCGAAAAACAGCAGGAAACAGCAGTGAGCCTGCGGGGACACAGCGGAACACAGAGGGGGACACAGCGGGACACAGCGAGACACAGCGGGGGACACAGGGGGGATACAGCGGGACACAGCGGGGGACACAGCGAGGACACATTGGGACACAGCAGGACTCAGCGGGGGACACAGCAGTACACAGCGGGACACAGCGGGACACAGCAGGGGACACAGAGGGGTACACAGCGGGACGCAGCGGGGAACACAGCGAGGACACCACGGGACAAAGCGGGACACAGTGTCGATACAGCAGGGACACAGCAGGACACAGTGGGGTACACAGCGGGGACACAATGGGACACAGCGGGGGACACAGCGAGGACACAGCAGAACACAGTGTGGGGCACAGCGAGGACACAGCAAGACACAGCGAGACACAGCGGGACACAGCAGGGACACAGCAGTAAACACAGCGAGACACAGCGGGGGACACAGCAGGACACAGCGGGGAACACAGGGAGGACACAGCGGGACCGAGCGGGACACAGTGTGGATACAGCGGGGACACTGCTGGACACAACGGGGTACACAGCGGGGGACAGCGGAGACAGAGAGGGGACACAGCGGGACACAGCGGTGACACAGCTGGACACAACGGAGTACACAGCGGGACACAGCAGGCACTCAGCGGGGACACAGCGGGACACAGGGGGCCACAGCAGGGACTGAGCGGGACACAGAGGGACACAGCGGGGAACACAGCAGGACACAGCGGGGGACACAGCGAGGACACAGCGGGACACAGCGGGACACAGCAGGGACACAGCGGGGGACACAGCGGAACACAGCGGGACACAGCGGGGGACACAGCAGGACACATAGGGGGACACTGAAGGGTACAAAGCGGGACACAGCGGGACCCAGCGGGACACAGCGTCGATTCAGCGGGGACACAGCGGGACACTGCGGGGACACAGCGGGACTCAGCGGTGACACAGCAGTACACAGCGGGACACAGCGGGGACACAGCAGGGACACAGCGGGGGACACAGCGGGACACAGCGGGACACAGCGATGGACACAGCGGGACACAGAGGGGGACACAGAGGGGTACACAGCGGGACACAGCGGGGAACACAGCGAGGACTCAGCGGGACCCAGCGGGACACAGCGTCGATACAGAGGGGACACAGCGGACACAGCTGGTGA
>NW_012321599.1:0-1622 GCF_000151885.1 Dipodomys ordii
GAAGCAGAAGCAGGAGAAGCAGAAGCATAAGAATCCCAAGAAGCAGAAGGAGATCTCAGGGAGAAGGAGAAGCAGGAGAAGCAGAAGAAGCAGAATTTGAGAAGAAGAAGGAGAATCAGAAGGAGAAGCAGAAAGAGAATCAAAAGCAGAAGGAGAAGCAGAAGAAACAGAAGAAGTAGAAGCAGTAGCAGTTGTAGCAGAAGCAGAACGAGAAGCAGAAGGAAAAGCAGAAGAACAAGAAGGAGAAGGGAAACAGAAGGAGAAGCAGTAGGAGAATAAGAAGGAGAAGCAGAAGAAGGAGAAGGAGAAGCAGAAGAAGATGCAGAAGGAGAAGCAGAAGAAGCAGAAGCAGAAGGAGAAGAAGGAAAAGCATAAGAAGCAGAAGCAGAAGGAGAAGGAGAAGCAGAGGCAGAAGAAGAAGCATAAGGACAAGCACAAGCAGAAGGAGATGCAGAAGGAGAAGCAGGAGAAACAGAAGAAGCAGAAAATGAAGGAGAAGCAGAAGTAGGAGAAGGAGAAGGAGGAGAAGCAGAAGCAGAAGGAGAAGCAGAAGCGGAATGAGAAGCAGAAAGAGAAGCAGGAGAAGCACAAGAAGCAGAAGCAGGAGAAGCCGAAAGAGAAGAAGCAGAAGAAGCAGAATCAGAAGCAGAAGTAGAAGCAGAAGCAGAAGGAGAAGCAGCAGAAGTAGTAGAACCAGAAATTCAGGCAGGAGAAACAGAAGAAGCAGAAGCAGAAGCAGAAGCAGAAGCAAAAAGAGAAGCAGTAGGAGAAGTAGAAGAAGCAGCAGAAGGAGAAGCAGCAGAAGAAGCAGAAAAACAAGCAGGAGAAGCAGAAGCAGAAAGAGAAGTAGAAGCAGAAGAAACAGAAGCAGAAGAAGAAGCAGTAGAAGCACAAGAAGCAGAAGCAGGAGAAGCAGAAGCCGAAGATAAAGAAGAAGCATAAGAAGCAGAAGCAGAGGGAGAAACAAAAGAAGGAGAAAGAGCAGAAGAAGTTGAAGCAGAAGGAGATGCAGAAGCAGAAAGAGAAGCAGAAACAGGGAGAAGAAGAAGGGGAAGCTGGAGAATAAGAAGAAGCAGAAGCAGAAAGAGAAGGAGAAGAAGGAGAAGGAGAAGCAGAAGGAGAAGGACAAGCAGGAGAAGCAGAAGAAGCAGAAGCGGGAGGAGCAGAAGAAGAAGAAGAAGAAGAAGAAGAAGAAGAAGAAGAAGAAGAAGAAGAAGAAGAAGAAGAAACAGAAGAAAGAGAAGGAGCAGAAGGAGAAGCAGAAGCAGAAGGAGAAGCAAAAGAGAAGCAGAAGAAGCAGAAGAAGCAGTAGCAGGAGAAGCAGAAGCAGAAGAAACAGAAGAAGCCCAAGAAGCAGAAGGAGAACCTGAAGCAGAAGGAGAATCAGAAGCAGCAGAAGCTGGAAAAGTAGAAGCAGAAGAAACAGAACAAGCAGAAGAAGCAGAAGAAGAACGAGAAGCAGAAGAAGAACAAGGAGAAAGAGAAGGATTAGGAGTAGGAGAAACAGAAGGATATGCAGAAGCAGAAAGAGAAGGAGAAGGAGAAGGAGAAGCAGAAGAAGCAGATGCAGGAGAAGCAGAAGCAGAATGAAAAGCAGAAGAAGGAGAAATTGAAACAGAAGA
>NW_012321600.1:0-1621 GCF_000151885.1 Dipodomys ordii
TCCTACTTCTCCTTCTGCTGCTCTTTCTGTTTCTCCTGCCGCTTTTCCTTCTACTGCTCCTTCTTCTGCTTCTCTTTCTGCTTCTACTCCTGTTTCTCCTTCTCCTTCTAGTTCTTCTGCTTTTCCTTCTGCTTCTCCTTCTGCTTCTGAATCTTCTGCTTCTTCTGATACTGCCTCTGCTTCTTCTGTTTCTTCTGCTTCTCCTTCTGCTTTTGCTTCTCTTTCTGCTTCTGCTTCTCCTTCTGCTTCTCCAGATTCTGCTTCTCCTGCTTCTCCTTCTGCTTCAGGTTCTGCTTTTGCTTTTTCGGCTTCTTCTGTTTCTGCTTCTCCTGCTGCTGCTTCTTCTGCTTCTCCTGCTTCTCTTTCTGCTTTTCCTTCTATTTCTGCTTCTCCTTCTGATTCTGCTTCTTCCCCTTCTTCTGTTTCTTCTGCTTCGGCTTCTCCAGCTTCTGCTTCTCCTGCTTCTCGTTCTGCTTCTCTTTCTGCTTCTCTTTCTCCTTCTCCTTGTCCTTCTCCTTCTTCTGCTTCTTCTTCTGCTTCTGCTTCTCCTTCTGCTTCTGCTTCAATTTCTCCTTCTGCTTCTCATTCTGCTTCTGCGTCTTCTGTTTATTCTGCTTCTCCTGCTTCTGCTTCTCCTGCTTCTCCTACTTCTCTTGCTGCTTCTCCTTCTGCGTCTCTTTCTGCTTCTGCTTATCCTTTTGCTTCTCCTACTCCTAATATTCCTCTTTCGCCTTCCCCAACTTCTTCTTCTGCTTTTCCTGCTGCTTCTGCTTCTGCTTATTCTACTATTTCTGTTTCTTCTGCTTATGCTTTAGATTGTGCTTCTTCTGTTTCTCCTTCTGCTTCAGGTTCTGCTTCTGCTTCTTCGGCTTCTCCTGTTTCTTATGCTTCTCCTGCTGCTACTTCTTCTGCTTCACCTGCTTCTCTTTCTGCTTCTCCTTCTGCTTCTGCTTCTCCTTCTGCTTCTGCTCTTCTTCTTTTGTTTCTTTTGCTTCTGTTTCTTCTTCTTCTGTTTCTTCTGATTCTACTTCTGCTTCTCCTTCTTCTCCTCTTTCTGCTTCTACTTCTGCTTCTTCTGATTCTCCTGCTTCTATTTCTTGTTCTCCTTCTGTTTCTGCTTCTCTTTCTGCTTCTGCTTCTCTTTCTGCTTCTCCTTCTCCTTCTTCTTCTTCTGCTTCTCCTGCTGCTTCTTCTTCTGCTTCTTCTGCTTTTTCTGTTGCTTCTTCTTCTGCTTCAGCTTCTGCTTCTTCTGTTTCTCCTTTTGCTTCTGCTTCTCCGTCTGTTTCTGCTTCTGCTCTTCTCCTTCTTCTGTTTCTTCTGCTTTGCTTCTCATGCTTCTCCTTCTTCTGCTTCTCCTACTTCTCCTTCTGCTTCTCCGTCTCATTCTCCTTCTCTTTCAATTTCTCCTTCTTGTGCTTCTCATTCTGCTTCTGCTTCTGCTTCTCCTGCTTCTGCTTCTTCTGTTTCTCCTTCTGCTTCTCTTTCTGCTTCTGATTCTCCTTCTGCTCCTCCTACTCCTACTCCTTCTCTTTCTCCTTCTTCTTCTTCTGCTTTTCGTTCTGCTTCTTCTGCTTGTTCAAAAATCTTCTGCTTCTGCTTTTCCAGCTTCTGCGGCTTCTGC
>NW_012321601.1:0-1621 GCF_000151885.1 Dipodomys ordii
TTCTCATTCTGCTTCTCCAGATTCGGCTTATTCTGCTTCTACTGCTTCTCCTTCTGCTTCAGGTTCTGCTTCTGCTTCTTCGGATTCTTATGCTTCTGCTTCTCCTGCTTCTGCTTCTTCTGCTTCCCCTCTTTCTCTTTCACCTTCTCCTTCTGTTTCTGCTTCTGCTTCGGCTTCTGCTTCTTGTCCTTCTCCTGTTTCTTCTCCTTCTGCTTCTCCTGCTTCTGCTTCTTCTGCTTTTCCTGCTTCTCTTTCTGCTTCTCCTTCTGCTTCTGCTCCTTCTCCTTCTTCTGTTTCTTATTCTTCTGCTTCTCCCGCTTGTGCTTCTCCTGCTTCTCCTGCTTCTCGTTCTGCTTCTCTTCGTCGGCTTCTCTTTCTATTTCTGCTTCTGCTTCTTCTGATTCTGATTCTTCTCCTTCTTCTTCTCCTTCTCTTTCTGCTTCTGCTTCTGCTTCTTCTGATTCTCCTGCTTGTCCTTCTCCTTCTGCTTCTCCTTCTCCTTCTTCTCCTTCTCTTTCTGCTTCTGCTTCTGCTTCTTCTGATTCTCCAACTTCTCCTTCTTCTTCTCCTTCTGTTTCTGCTTCTCTTTCTGCTTCTGCATCTCCTTCTGCTTCACATTCTGCTGCTCTTTCTCCTTCTTCTGTTTCTCCCTCTGCTTCTGCTTCTTATGCTTTTTCTTTATCTTCTGCTTCTGCTTCTCCTGCTTCTGCTTCTTGTGCTTCTACTGCTTCTTCTTCTGCTTCTGCTTCTTCTGCTTCTACTTCTCTTTCTGCTTCTGCTTCTCCTGCTTGTTTTTCTGCTTCTTCTGCTGCTTCTCCTTCTGCTGCTTCTTCTACTTCTCCTACTGCTTCTCTTTTTGCTTCTCCTTCTGCTTCTGCTTCTACTTCTTCTGTTTCTCCTGCCTGAATTTCTGGTTCTACTTCTTCTGCAGCTTCTCCTTCTGCTTCTGCTTCTAATTCTGCTTCTGATTCTGCTTCTTCTGCTTCTTCTCTTTCGGCTTCTCCTGCTTCTCTTTCTGCTTCTCATTCCGCTTCTGCTTCTCCTTCTGCTTCTGCTTCTCCTCCTTCTCCTTCTCCTACTTCTGCTTCTCCTTCAACTTCTGCTTCTTCTGCTTCTCCTGCTTCTCCTTCTGCATCTCCTTGTGCTTGTGCTTCTCCTTATGCTTCTTCTTCTGCCTCTGCTTCTCCTTCTCCTTCTTTTGCTTCTCCTTTTGCTTCTGCTTCTTCTGCTTTTCCTGCTTCTCGTTCTGCTTCAGCTTCTTCTGCTTCTCCTTCTGCATCTTCTTCTGCTTCTGCTTCTCCTTCTTCTGCTTCTCCTTCTTATTCTCCAACTGCTTCTCCTTCTGTTTCCCTTCACCTTCTTGTTCTTCTGCTTTTCCTTCTGCTTCTCCTTCTACTTCTGTATCCACTGCTACTGCTTCTATTCTTCTGTTTCTTCTGCTTCTCCTTCTGCTTTTGATTCTCTTTCTGCTTCTGCTTCTCCTTCTGCTTCTCCTTCTGCTTCTCCAGATTCTGCTTCTTCTGCTTCTCCTGCTTCTCCTTCTGCTTCAGGTTCTCCTTCTGCTTCTTCGAGATTCTTATGCTTCTGCTTCTCCTGCTTCAGCTTCTTCTGCTTCCCCTCA
>NW_012321602.1:0-1621 GCF_000151885.1 Dipodomys ordii
ATTCTCTTTCTGCTTCTGCTTCTCCTTCTGCTTCTCCAGATTCTGATTCTTCTGCTTCTCCTGCTTCTCCTTCTGCTTCAGGTTCTGCTTCTGCTTCTTCGGATTCTTATGCTTCTGCTTCTCCTGCTTCTGCTTCTTCTGCTTCCCCTCCTTCTCTTTCTGCTTCTCCTTCTGCTTCTTCTTCTTGTCCTTCTCCTGTTTCTTCTGCTTGTTCTTCTCCTGTTTCTGCATTTCCTGCTTCTCCTTCTGCTGCTCTTTCTGTTTCTCCTGCCGCTTTTCCTTCTACTGCTCCTTCTTCTGCTTCTCTTTCTGCTTCTACTCCTGTTTCTCCTTCTCCTTCTCCTTCTAGTTCTTCTGCTTTTCCTTCTGCTTCTCCTTCTGCTTCTGAATCTTCTGCTTCTTCTGATACTGCCTCTGCTTCTTCTGTTTCTTCTGCTTCTCCTTCTGTTTTTGCTTCTCTTTCTGCTTCTGCATCTCCTTCTGCTTCTCCACATTCTGCTTCTTCTGCTTCTCCTGCTTCTCCTTCTGCTTCAGGTTCTGCTTTTGCTTTTTCGGATTCTCCTGCTTCTGCTTCTCCTGCTGCTGCTTCTACTGCTTCTCCTGCTTCTCTTTCTGTTTTTCCTTCTGTTTGTGCTTCTCCTTCTGCTTCTTCCCCTTCTTCTGTTTCTTCTGCTTCGGCTTCTCCAGCTTCTGCTTCTCTTGCTTCTCGTTCTGCTTCTCTTTCTGCTTCTCTTTCTCCTTCTCCTTGTCCTTCTCCCTCTTCTGCTTCTTCTTCTGCTTCTGCTTCTCCTTCTGCTTCTGCTTCTGCTTCAATTTCTCCTTCTGCTTCTCATTCTGCTTCTGCGCCTTCTGTTTCTTCTACTTCTCCTGCTTCTTTTTCTCCTGCTACACCTACTTCTCGTTCTTCTTCTCCTTCTCCGACTCTTTCTGGTTCTGCTTATCCTTTTGCTTCTCCTACTCCTAATCCTTCTCTTTCACCTTCTCCTTCTTCTTCTTCTGCTTCTCCTGGTGTTTCTGCTTCTGCTTATTCTACTATTTCTGTTTCTTCTCCTTCTGCTTCAGATTGTGCTTCTGTTTCTCCTTCTGCTTCAGATTCTGCGTCTGCTTCTTCGGCTTCTCCTGTTTCTTCTGCTTCTGCTTCTCCTGCTTCTTCAGCTTCTCCTGCTTCTCTTTCTGCTTCTCCTTCTGCTTCTGCTTCTGCTTCTGCTCTTCTCCTTCTTCTGTTTCTTTTGCTTCTGTTTCTTCTTTTTCTTCTTCTTCTGTTTCTTCTGATTCTACTTCTGCTTCTCCTTCTTCTACTTCTCTTTCTGTTTCTACTTCTGCTTCTTCTGATTCTCCTGCTTCTCCTTTTGTTCTCCTTCTGTTTCTGCTTCTCTTTCTGCTTCTGCTTCTCCTTCTGCTGCTCCTTCTCCTTCTCCTTCTTCTGTTCTCCCACTGCTTCTGCTTCTGTTTCTTTTGCTTATTCTATTTCTTCTGCTTCTCCTGCATCTACTGCTTCTCCTTATGCTTCTCCTTATTCTTTTCCTTATGGTTCTCCTTAAGCTTCTCCTTCTTCTTCTTCTTCTTCTTCTTCTTCTTCTTCTTCTTCTTCTTCTTCTTCTTCTTCTTCTTCTTCTTCTTC
>NW_012321603.1:0-1621 GCF_000151885.1 Dipodomys ordii
TTGATGATGCTAAAAGCAGGAGGAAGGAAGGTGGAAGTAGTCAAAAGCTTATGTGTTTATTCGTGGGAAAGCTATATCTGGTGCACCGATATTAGTGGGACTAATCAGTTCCCAAAGCCACCAATTAGAATTGGTATTACTATGAAGAAGATTATTACGAATGCATGGGCAGTGACAATTACATTGTAAATTTGATCATCTCCTAATAGTGAGCCAGGTTGACCCAGCTCTGCTCGGATAAGAATGCTTAGGCCTGTTCCTACTATTCCGGCTCAAGCACCAAAAATTATATAAAGGGTTCCGATGTCTTTATGGTTTGTTGAGAATAATCAACGGTTTACGAACATAGGTAGAATGGCTGAGTAAAGCATTAGACTGTAAATCTAACTACAGAGGATAAATCCTCTTTTTACCAGAGAAGTCCTGAGGTGCAATAGCATGTTGAATTGCAAATTCAAAGGAGCAGCTTCAATCCTGCCGGGACTTCTCCCGCCTCCTTTTTTTTCTAGGCGGGAGAAGTAGATTGAAGCCAGTTGATTAAGGTGTTTAGCTGTTAACTAAGAGTTTGTAGGTTTAAATCCTATCAATCTAGTAAGGATTTAGCTTAATTAAAGTTGTTGATTTGCGTTCAATAGATGTAGATGGTAGATCTGCAATCCTTATATGTCAGAAATTAAGTTTAGGGACTTACTTAAAGCTTTGAAGGCTTTCGGTCTAGTGGTTAACCTAAATTTCTATATTATATTTATAATTAATGGTGAAAGTGGGAGTGAAAATGATGAGATTATTAATAAAGTTGGGATTATAGTTAAATGTTTATGGTTATGGTGGTGTCATTTAAACTTGGCATTATTGGGTAATGGAAAGAGGGTAAGTGAGGTGGAGTAGATAAGTCGTATATAGAAGTATAGGTTTAGTAATGCTATAATTGCCATGGTTAAGCTGGTTATAATTATGTTGTTGAAAATCATTTCTTGAATAATTAGTCATTTTGGTAAAAATCCGGTAAGTGGTGGCAGTCCTCCCAGTGATATTAAACATAGTAGAGTCACTAAAGTTAATATGGGGTGTGTATTTCATGTAGAAGTGATTGATGGTGTAGTAGAGATGGATAAAGAATTTAGTGAAATAAATATGGTTATAGTTAAGAAAATATAAATGATTAAGTTGATTAATATAATTGATGGGTTATACAATATTACTGCTACTATTCAGCCTATATGGGCAATTGAAGAATATGCTAGGATTTTTCGTAATTGGGTTTGGTTAAGTCCTCCTCAGCCTCCTAGTAGGATTGATAAAATTGCCATAGGTATAATTAGGTTGTTTTCTATGAAAGGTGACAGTTGGTATAAGATTGAGATGGGAGCAAGTTTTTGTCAGGTTAATAAAATTAGACCGGATAATAGGGGAATTCCTTGAGTAACTTCTGGGACTCATAGGTGAAATGGGGCTAGGCCTAGTTTTATTGCTAGGGCAATTAATAGGCTCAGTGAAGTTAGTGGGTCAGGTGGTTGTTGCATGCCTCATTGCCCTGAGTGATGAAAATTGTTTATGATTGCGAATATTAGGATTATAGATGCGGTTGCTTGGGTTAAGAAATATTTGATGCAGCTTCGTG
>NW_012321604.1:0-1621 GCF_000151885.1 Dipodomys ordii
CTCCTCCTCCTCCTCCTCTCCTCTCCTCTCCTCTCTCTCTCTCTCTCTCTCTCTCTCTCTCTCTCTCTCTCTCTCTCTCTCTCTCTCTCTCTCTCTCTCTCTCTCTCTCTCTCTCTCTCTCTCATCATCGTCATCATCGTCGTCGTCGTCATATGTCATCATGTCATCGTCATCGTCGTCGTCTGCAGCTCTTCCTTCTCCTACTTCTACTTCTCCTTCTGCTTCTGCTTCTTCTGCTTCTCCTGCTTCTCCTTCTGCATCTTCTTCTGCTTCTGCTTCTCCTTCTGCTGCTTCTTCTGCTTCTGTTTCTCCTTCTGCTTCTCCTTCTGCTTCTTCTGCTTCTGCTTCTCCTTCTGCTTCTTCTGCTTCTCCTTCTGATTCTCCTTCTGCTTCTCCTTCTGTTTCTCCTTCTCCTTCTCGTTCTTCTGCTTTTCTTTCTGTTTCTCCTTCTGCTTCTGCTGCAACTGCTACTGCTTCCTCTGTTTCTTCTGCGTCTCCTTCTGCTTTTGATTCTCTTTCAGCTTCTGCTTCTCCTTCAGCTTCTCCTTCAGCTTCTCCAGATTCTGCTTCTTCTGCTTCTCCTGCTTCCGCTTTTGCTTCAGGTTCTGCTTCTGCTTCTTCGGATTCTTATGCTTCTGCTTCTCCTGCTTCTGCTTCTTCTGCTTCCCCTCCTCTTTCTGCTTCTCCTTCTGCTTCTGCTTCTTGTCCTTCTCCTGTTTCTTCTGCTTCTGCTTCTCCTGCTTCTGCTTCTTCTGCTTTTCCCGCTTCTCTTTCTGCTTCTGCTTCTCCTGCTACTGCTTCTTCTGCTTCTTCTGCTTCTCTTTCTGCTTCTCTTTCTGCTTCTGCTTCTCCTCTGCTCCTTCTCTTTCTTCTGTTTCTTCTTCTTCTGCTTCTCCCGCTTCTGCTTCTTCTGCTTCTCCTGCTTGTCCTTCTCCTTCTGCTTCTCCTTCTCCTTCTTCTCCTTCTCTTTCTGCTTCTGCTTCTGCTTCTTCTGATTCTCCAAATTTCCTTCTTCACCTTCTGTTTCTGCTTCTCTTTCTGCTTCTGCATCTCCTTCTGCTGCTCTTTCTCCTTCTTCTGTTTCTCCCTCTGCATCTGCTTCTTATGCTTCTTCTTTATCTTCTGCTTCTGCTTCTCCTATTTCTGCTTCTTATGCTTCTACTGCTTCTTCTTCTGCTTCTGCTTCTACTGCTTCTACTTCTCTTTGTGCTTCTGCTTCTCCTGCTTGTTTTTCTGTTTCTTCTGCTGCTTCTCCTTCTGCTGCTTCTTCTACTTCTCCTTCTCCTTCTCTTTATGCTTCGCCTGCTTCTGCTTCTGCTTCTTCTGTTTCTCTTGCCTGAATTTCTGATTCTACTTCTTCTGCTGCTTCTCCTTCTGCTTCTGCTTCTACTTCTGATTCTGATTCTGCTTCTTCTGCTTCTTCTCTTTCGGCCTCTCCTGCTTCTGCATCTTGTGCTTCTCCTGCTTCTCTTTTCTGCTTCTCATTCCGCTTCTGCTTCTCCTTCTGCTTCTGCTTCTCCTCCTTCTCCTTCTCCTACTTCTGCTTCTCCTTCTGCTTCTGCTTCTTCTGCTTCTCCTTCTGCATCTTCTTCTGCTTCAGCTTCTCCTTCATCTGCTTCTC
>NW_012321605.1:0-1621 GCF_000151885.1 Dipodomys ordii
CACAGTGGGACCCAGCGAGACACAGCCGGGACACAGTGGGGACACAGCGGGACACAGCAAAGACACAGCGGGACACAGCGGGACACAGCGGGACACAGCAGGGACAGAGCGGGGAACACAGCAGGACACAGTGGTACACAGCGGAGGACAAAGCGGGACACAGCGGGACACAGCGGGGACTCAGCGGGACACAGCAGGGGACACAGCGGGACACAGCGGGGGACACAGCCAGGGACACAGGGGACAAATCGGGGGACACAGCAGGGACACAGCGGGACACAAGAGGACACAGCGAGAACTCAGCGGGGGACACAGCGGGGACACAGCCGTACAAAGCGGGGGACATTGGGAACACAGCGGGGGAAAAAGGGGACACAGCGGGACAGAGCATGGACACAGCTGGGGACACAGCGGCACACAGCGGCACACAGCGGGGACACAATGTGGGACAGCAGTGACACAGAAGGCCACAGGGGGGACACAGCAGGGGACACAGCAGGGGACACATCGGGACAGCGCGGGACACAGGGGGACACAGCGAAACACAGCGGGGACACAGCAGAACACAGCGGGACACAGCACGGACACACCGGAGAACAGCAGGGACACAGCCCCAACAGGGCGGGGGACACAGTGGGAAAAAGTGGGGGACACAGAGGGGAACACAGTGGTACACAGCGGGGGACCCAGCGGGGGACACAGTGGGGACACATTGGGACACAGCGAGGACACAGCCGGACACAGCGGGACACAGCGGGGACACAGCTGGACACAGCGGGACACAGCGGGGGACACAGAGGGACACAGCGGGGGACACAGCGGGACACAGAGGGGGACACAGCAGGACACAGCGGGACACAGCGGGTCCCAGCATGGACACAGCGGGACACAGCGGGGGACACAGAGGGACACATCGGGGGACACAGCGAAGACACAGCGGGACACAGCGGGGGACAAAGCGAGGACACAGCGGGACATAGCGGGGGAAACAGCCGGACACAAGGGGGACACAGCAGGAACATTGCGGGACACAGCGGGGGACACAGCGGGACACAGGGGGACACAGCGTGACACAGCTGGACACAGCGGGGTATACAGGTGGGACACAGCGGAACACAGCGGGACACAGCGGGACACAGTGGGAGACACAGCGGTACGCAGAGGGGGACACAGAGGGGTACACAGCGGGACACAGCGGCGAACACAGCGAGGACACAGCGGGGACACAGCGGGACACAGCGGGTTACACAGCTGGGGACACAAAGGGACACATCGGGGGACACAGCGAGGACATAGTGGAACACAGCTTGGGACACAGCGAAGACACAGCGGGACACAGCGGGACACAGAGGAACACAGCGGGACACAGCAGGGACACAGCAGTAGACACAGCGGGACAAGCGGAGGACACTGAGGGGTACACAGTGGGACACAGCGGGGAACACAGCGAGGACCCAGCGCGACCCAGCGGGACACAGCTTCGATACAGCGGGGACACGGCGGGACACAGCGGGTACACACCTGGTGACACAATGGGACTCATCGGGGGACACAGCGAGGACACAGCGGAACACAGCGTGGGACACAGCGAGGACACAGCGGGATACAGCGGGACACAGCG
>NW_012321606.1:0-1621 GCF_000151885.1 Dipodomys ordii
TCCCGCTATGTTCCCGCAGTGTACCCGCTGTGTCCCGCTGTGTCCTCGCTGTGTCCACTGCTGTGTCCCGTTGCGTCCCCAGCTGTGTACCCCGCTGTGTCCCGCTGTGTCTCCGCTGTATCGACGCTGTGTCCTGCTGGGTCCCGCTGTGTCCTCGCTGTGTTCCCCGTTGTGTCCCGCTGTGTACCCCGCTGTGTCCCCTGCTGTGTCCCTGCTGTGTCCCTGCTGTGTCCCCACTGTGTCACGCTGTGTTCCGCTTTGTCCTCGCTGTGTCCCAATCTGTGTTCCGCTGTGGCCCCCGCTGTGTCCCGCTGTGTCCCCGCTGTGTCCCGCTGTGTCCTCCGCTGTGTCCCGCTGTGTCCCTGCTGTGACCCGCTCTGTCCCCGCTGTATTGACGCTGTGTCCCGGTGTGTCCTGCTGTGTCCGCGCTGTGTTCCCGGCTGTGTCCCGTTGTGTACCCCTCTGTGTCCCCCGCTGTGTCCCGCAGTATCCCCAGCTGTGACCCGCTGTGTCCCGCTGTGTCCCCCGCTGTGTAACCACTGTGTCCCTTGCTGTGTCCCGCTGTGTCCCGGTATGTCGCCCGCTTTCTCCCGCTGTGCCCCTGCAGTGTCTCCGCTGTGTCCCACTGTGTCACACTGTGTCCCGTGTTGTCCTGCTTTGGCCCCCGCTGTGACCTCGCTGTGTTTCTCTCTGTGTCCCGCTGTGTATCCTTCTGTGTCCTCCGTTGTTTCCCGCTGTGTACCCCGCTGTGTCCAGCTGTGTCCTCGCTGTGTCCCCCGCTGTCTCCTGCTTTGTCCCACGCTGTGTCCCGCTGTGACCCACTGTGTCCTCGCTGTGTCCCCGCTGTGTCCCGCTATGTTCCCACAGTGTCCCCGCTGTGTCCCCCACTGTGACAACGCTGTGTCCCCGTTGTGTCCCCCGCTGTGTCCTCGCTGTGTCCCCTGCTGTGTCCCGCTGTGTCCTCACTTGGTCCCCCAATGTGTCCTGCTGTGTCCGCTGTGTCCCCGCTGTGTGCCTGCTGTGTCCCGCTGTGTCTCCACTTTGTCCCGCTGTGTCCCACTGTGTCCCCGCTGTGTCCCGCTGTGTCCCGCTGTGTCCCCGCTGTGTGCCCGCTGTGTCCCGCTGTGTACCCCGCTGTGTCCCGCTGTGTCCCCCGCTGGGTCTCTGCTGTGTCCCCTCTGAGTTCCGCTGTGTCCCGCTGTGTCCCAATGTGTCCTCGCTCTGTCCCCCGTGTGTCCCGTTGTGTCCTCCCTGTGCCCCCTCTGTGTCCCGCTGTGTCCCCCGCTATGTCCCGCTGTGTCCCCCGCTGTGTCCCACTGTGTCCCAGGCTTTGTGCCGCTGTGTCCTCGCTGTGTCCCCCGCTGTGTCCCGCTGTGTCCTGCTGTGTCACGCTGTTTCCCCGCTGCATCCCCGCTGTGTCCCTCTGTGTACCCCGCTGTGTCCAGCTTTGTCCCCGCTGTGTCTCGCTGTGTCCCACGCTCTGTCCCCCACTGTGTCCCGCTCTGTCCTCCTCTGTGTCCCGCTCTGTCCTCCTCTGTGTCACCGCTATGTCCCCCGCTGTGTCCCTCTGTGTCCCCCGCAAGTGTCACTTCTGTTTCCTGCTGTGTTCCGCTGTGTTCCG
>NW_012321607.1:0-1621 GCF_000151885.1 Dipodomys ordii
CCTCGCTGTGTCCCAGCTGTGTCCCGCTGTGTCCCCCGCTGTGTCCCGCTGTGTCCTGCTGTGACCCGCTGTGTTCCACTGTGTCCCCGCTGTGTCCCGCTGTGCACCCTGCTGTGTCCAGCTTTCTCCCCGCTGTGTCTCGCTGTGTCCCATGCTCTGTCCCCCACTGTGTTCCGCTGTGTCCCCCGCTGTGTCCCGCTGTGTCCCCCGATGTGTCCCTCTGTGTCTCCGCAGGGTCACCACTTTTTCCCGCTGTGTCCCGCTGTGTTCCGTGGTGTCCCGCTATGTCCCCCACTGTGTCCCTTTGTGTCCCCAGCTGTGTAACCCGCTGTGTCCCGCTGTGTCCCCGCTGTATCGACGGTGTGTCCCGCAGGGTCCCACTGGGTCCTCGCTGTGTTCCCTGTGGTGTCCCGCTGTGTCCCCCGCTGTGTCCCGCTGTGTCCCCCGCTTTCTCCGGCTGTGTCCCCCGCTGTGTCTCATGCTTTGTGCCCGCTGTGTCCTACTGTGTCCCGCTGTGTCAAGCTGTGTCCCCCACTGTGTCCCTTTGTGTCCCCAGCTGTGGAACCTGCTGTGTAACGCTGTGTCCCCGCTGTATCGACACTGTGCCCCGCTGGGTCCCGCTGGTTCCTCGCTGTGTTCCCTGTTGTGTCCCGCTGTGTCCCCCGCTGTGTCCCCCGGTATGTCCTGCTGTGCCCCCCGCTGTGTCCCGTTGTGTTCGGCTGTGTCCCCCGCTGTGTCCCTGCTGTGTCCCTGCTGTGTCCCGCTGTGTCCCGCTGTGTCCTCGCTGTGTCCCACGCTGTGTTCCGCTGTGTTCTCGCTGTGTCCCCTGCTGTGTCCCGTTGTGTCCCCAGCTGTGTACCCCGCTGTGTCCCGCTGTGTCCCCGCTGTATCGACACTGTTTCCCGCTGGGGACTGCTTTGACCTCGCTGTGTCCCCCGCTGTGTCCCGCTGTGTCCACCGCTCTGTCCCGCTGTGTCTACTGCTGTGTCCCTGCTGTGTCACCCGCAGTGTCCCACTGTGTCTACTGCTGTGTCCCTGCTGTGTCCCACTGTGTCCCGATGTGTCCCGCTGTGTCCTCGCTGTGTCCCACGCTGTGTTCCGCTGTATCCTCGCTGTGTCCCCCCGTGTGTCCCTTTGTGTTTCCAGCTGTGTACCCACTGTGTCCCGCTGTGTCCCCGCTGTATCGACGCTGTGTCCCGCTGTGTCCTCGCTGTGTTCCCCGCTGTGTACCGGTGTGTACCCCTCTGTATCCCCCTCTGTGTCCCGCTGTGTCCCCCGCTGTGTCCCACGTTGTCCAGCTGTGTTCCGCTGTGTCCCCCGATGTGTCCCGCTGTGTCCCGGGGTGTACTGCTGTGTTCTGCTGTGTCCCCCGCTGTGTCCCGCTGTGTCCTCCCTTTGTCCCCCGCTGTGTCCAGCTGTGTCCTCGCTGTGTCCCCGCTGTGTCCCTCCTGTGTCCCCTGCTGTGTCCCGCTGTGTTCCCTTGTGTCCCCCGCTATGTCCTGCTGTGTCCTCGCTGTGTCCCTGCTGTGACCCGCCGTGTCCCTCTGTGTCCCCGCTGTATCCGCGCTGTGTCCACGCTGTGTACCCTGCTGTGTCCAGCTTTGTCCCCGCTGTGTCTCGC
>NW_012321608.1:0-1621 GCF_000151885.1 Dipodomys ordii
CATTCACGATGTGTTTGTTTTCGTGTGCAAGGTGTGACTACTGAAGACAGAAGATAGAAGGATCTTGCTTTTTTTTTTTCAAAACAGTACCTGATTGCATTTTATTTAAATCTGCAATAGATGCAGTTTCCAATGAGGCGTTACATATTTAAAAGTCAACAGAAAAAGTAGACACATTTTGGTAGAAGATAAAATTATGAAGTATCTATAATAATTAATTCCTCAAAAGTAAACATTTGTTCATCAGAGTAAGCTATTATTTCTATGACAATCATGCCCAAATTTTATTCCATAAAGTAATCCTATACCAACAGTTTCCAATTTGTAAGGTACTAAACTTTGCTGCATCGTTTTCCCACCAGTGGTATTCTTGAGATCAGGACACTTGCAAATATTATTTTAATTTTAATTTTATATTTATTTTATTATATATTTATATATATATATTTTTTTCTATCATAGATATTCAGGAGATCTGAATATCTGAATATTAAGATTATGGTTCAAAGCCCACCCAAGCAGGAAGGTTCCTTAAATTCTTATCTCCAATAAACTGCTCATGAAAATCTAGACACAAGTGGCACTGAGGTTCAAATGGTAGAGCAGTAGCCTTGAGCAAAACAAGCTCAGGGACAGTGCCCAGACCCAGAGGTCAAGCAATAGGACAAAACAAACAACAAACACAAAATAAAACCAAACCCCAAACCTGCATTCTCTCATTGTATACAGAGGTAAATAATTAAGGAAATTTCTTCCTGTATTTTGTATAGGTAGAAGAAAAAAGATGTCACACAATTACTCTCTTCATACTATGTTATACCAAAATCTCAAAAGATTGCTCATTTTCTAAATTTATAAATTAATATCAATTTGTTGGCAACTTTGTCTAGATTATTCACAGTGTCATGTTACACATGAACTGTTGGAATTGTCGATAAATTAAGTTCTAATTATACCTCACTTGAAAGAATATTCTAGGCAAATAGAATGCCAGAATCATTTGTGAATTTCTAAATTAAATTTTCTACTTCAAAAGAATTTTGTAGTATCCTATTGAATAGTAAATTACAAACAAATTTTTTTAATCTAAATTCTAATTTAGCCAGATCTACAAAGTCCTACATTAAATGAATTTTCCTATTTCTCTAGGCTTAAACTTTTGTAATCCTTCATCATTTCTTTGGAATCTAACAAAATGATGCTTACTTTTTCAAATTTTTGGTTGGGAATCATGAGCTCTTTAGCATGTAGGAATGTTCTGTAATGAAGACGACATTTAAAACACAACTGAGGATAATATATTAGCTGCATTTAAATAGGAAACTTGACTTCTCAAAACATAATGACAAAATTAGCCCAAACTTCCAACTGTGTATGCCTTACTTGTTTATTTTTTATTCCTTTCTTGGTTTGTTTTATTGAGACAAAATTATACTACCTAGTTCAGGGAAAGTATCACTATTTATTCCACTTTCTAATCTCCTGTCTTTTTTTTTTAATTTTATTTTATTTTATTTGTGAACATACTGTACAGAGGGGTTACAATTGCATGGGCAGGATAATGCGTACATTTCTTACCAAGCATTGCAGCCTCCTCCTTTGTTTACCCTTCCCATCCCTC
>NW_012321609.1:0-1621 GCF_000151885.1 Dipodomys ordii
CTTCTCCTTCTGTTTCTCTTTATGCTTCTCCTTCTTCTACTTCTACTACTGCTTCTGCTTCTTCTTCTGCATCTTCTGTTTCAATTTCTCCTTCTTCTGCTTTTCATTCTGCTTCTGCTTCTCCTGCTTCTGCTTCTTCTGCTTCTTCTGCTTCTCCTTCTCATTCTCCTTCTCTTTCTGCTTCTGCTTATCCTTCTGTTTCTCCTACTCCTAATCCTTCTCTTTCTCCTTGTTCTTCTTCTGCTTCTCGTTCTTCTTCTGCTTCTTCTGCTTGTTCTGTTTCTTCTGCTTCTACTTTTCCAGCTTCTGCTGCTTCTGCTTCTCCTTCTGCTTCAGGTTCTCCTTCTGCTTCTTGGGCTTCTTCTGTTTCTTCTGCTTCTGCTTCTCCTGCTACTGCTTCTTCCGCTTCTTCTGCTTCTCTTTTGCTTCTCCTTCTGCTTCTGCTTCTCCTTCTGCTCCCTCTCTTCTTCTGTTTCTTCTTCTTCTTCTTCTTCTTCTTCTTCTTCTTCTTCTTCTTCTTCTTCTTCTTCTTCTTCTTCTTCTTCTTCTTCTTCTTCTTCTTCTTCTTCTTCTTATTCGGCTCCTTCCGCTTCTGCTTCTTCTGCTTCTTCTGCTTCTCCTGCTTGTACTTCTCCTTCTGCTTCTCCTTCTCCTTCTTCTCCTTCTCTTTCTGCTTCTGCTTCTGCTTCTTCTGATTCTCCAACTTCTCCTTCTTCTTCTCCTTCTGTTTCTGCTTCGCTTTCTGCTTCTGCATCTCCTTCTGCTTCACCTTCTGCTGCTCTTTCTCCTTCTTCTGTTTCTCCCTCTGCTTCTGCTTCTTATGCTTCTTCTTTATCTTCTGCTTCTGCTTCTCCTGCTTCTGCTTCTTATGTTTCTACTGCTTCTTCTTCTGCTTCTGCTTCTTCTGCTTCTACTTCTCTTTGTGCTTCTGCTTCTCCTGCTTGTTTTTCTGCTTCTTCTGCTGCTTCTCCTTCTGCTGCTTCTTCTACTTCTCCTTCTCCTTCTCCTTCTCTTTTTGCTTCGCCTTCTGCTTCTGCTTCTGCTTCTTCTGTTTCTCCTGCCTGAATTTCTGATTCTACTTCTTCTGCTGCTTCTCCTTCTGCTTCTGCTTCTACTTCTGATTCTGATTCTGCTTCCTCTGCTTCTTCTCTTTCGGCTTCTCCTGCTTCTGCTTCTTGTGCTTCTCCTGTTTCTCTTTCTGTTCTCATTCCTCTTCTGCTTCTGCTTCTCCTCCTTCTCCTTCTCCTACTTGTGCTTCTCCTTCACCTTCAGCTTCTTCTGCTTCTCCTTCTGTATCTCCTTCTGCTTGTGCTTGTCCTTATGCTTCTTCTTCTGCTTCTCCTTCTCCTTCTTTTGCTTCTCCTTTTGCTTCTGCTTCTTCTGCTTTTCCTGCTTCTCCTTCTGCTTCTGATTCTTCTGCTTTTCCTTCTGCATCTTCTTCTGCTTCTGCTTCTCCTTCTCCTTCTTCTGCTTCTCCTTCTGATTCTCCTTCGGCTTCTTCTTCTTCTGCTTTACCTGCTTCTCTTTCTGCTTCTCCTTCTGATTCTCCTTCTGTTTCTCCTTCTCCTTCATTGTTCTTCTGCTTTTCCTTCTGCTTCTCGTTCTGCATCTGCTACAACTG
>NW_012321610.1:0-1621 GCF_000151885.1 Dipodomys ordii
AATTCTTTGTCCGATGGATAATATAGTCTTGTAGGAGGGGCCTCCGTCACTACGTCACCGGAACAATAGCATGGTTGAGGTCGCTGACTAATATAGATATGACGGGAATCTCTCGTAGTCATTTTCCCTCAGAAGACTCAGCGTGTCATGATTTTCTCAAGGTTACCCATATAGGCTCACATTATCACATAAGGGAATTACTTTTAATCACTGTTGAAGGTAGCATCAAATCTTCTCTTTGTCCAGCAGATCAGTCAGTTTTTCAAATTGTCGTCAGATTAGACATCCTCAAGAAAACGAATGTGGCTTCATTGATATTCAATACAGGCTAAATCCCTTTAATGCCTCCGATACTTCTATGACATGGAGAAAGAACTCGAGATGGAAACCAATGCATATCCCCGCCCCCCCCGCCTTCGAGCTTCCCTGGAGTCCTGCTCCTAATTATCTCTTTAATATCTCTTTATCTTCCAGCCCCTGCTTCCTGACCGGATGGTGATATCTGAAGCACTCAGCGGCAACCAGACAGCCAGAGGGGAACGCGAGCCATCCATGCAGGTGGCGTAACCGTCCATCCTCACCCCCCCCCGCAGGCGATTACTCGACCACGACCACGACCTCCGACCCCCCCCCCCGCACCAAAATCCACAACCCTACCCTCGGAACAAAATAAAACAAATTTGCTTGAATCTCACGCTGCCTTTTGTTTGTAATTGATGCAATAGGCGAAGGGGAAGGATCTCATTTCTGGTGCATGACGGGGGGGGAGGGGGGAGGGGGCGGGGGAATTGGAGAGGAGAGAAGAGGGGGCAGAGGGCATCTCAGTGTATCTGTGTGTGTGCGTGCGTGCATCTTTGAGGAAACTCAAAGATCGGACGCGACAGAGCATGTATGTAGTCCAGCCGGACCAATTCACCACGTCTCTGTCTCTTGTCTCTCTGTTTCTGTTTCTCTATTTCTCTCTGTGTGTCTCTCTTTGTCTCTGTCTGTCTGTCTGTCTGTCTGTCTCTCTGTCTGTCTGTCTGTCTCTCTCTCTCTCTCTCGTTTGAATTCTCTCTCCCGCCCGCCCGCCCGCCCGCCCGCACTCCCTCCCTCCTTTTCCTCTCGACTTGCCAGTCAATCCTGGGGCTTGAGCTACTGTACTGGTGCTCCAACACACAACGGTCCCACTCCGAGCCTGCCTGCCTATGCATGGGCCCCATACTCCAACGAGGCACATCATCATCCCCAACCCACCACTTCTCTGAAAAGAAGGCAGTCTCTCTCGGGGCCAGCCAGCCTGGGCCGGTTTTGTCAGTCAGTCAGTGCGTGGTTTGTTTGTTCTTTTTATTCCCCCATGCATTTCATGAGAGAAAACTGCAATTCACAATACCACCGCTAGATGGCGCGCGTTCGCCGTCGACAAGGTGGATGGGGCGGCGGGAGGGGCAAAACACGGGTCGGGTCAGTCACTCACTCAGTCAGTCAGTCCTCACCTACCCGGCAGTGGGGAGTGAGAGTTCTGACATACACATATATATAGGTTGTTATGATTCATTATTATCATCATTTGCTTTTCCTCTGTCGTAGCCATGACGACGGGGAGGGGGGAGGGTGGGGTTTCGACCGCCAGCCGACGTTG
>NW_012321611.1:0-1621 GCF_000151885.1 Dipodomys ordii
CCGTAAACTTCTCCTAATAATTATCATTAAGCATACTCATTATGATTCTCCATACTTATTCATCTTATTATTCGTCTTCTTCTTCCTCATCATCATCATCATAATCTACATCATAATCATCTACGTCTTCATCTTCATAAATCTTCTACTCTTTCTTCTGCTTCTGCTTTTCCTGCTTCTTCTGCTTCTACTGCTTCTCTTTCTGCTTCTCATTCTGCTTCTGCTTCTCCTTCTGCTTCTCCTATTGCTTCTGCTGCTCTTCCTTCTCCTTCTCCTACTTCTGCTTCTCCTTCTGCTTCTGCTTCTCCTTCTGCTTCTCCTTATATTTCTCTTTCTCCTTCTCCTTCTCGTTCTTCTGCTTCTACTTCTGCTTTTGCTTCTGCTACTTATGCTTCTTCTGTTTCTTTTGCTTCTGCTTCAGTTGCTTCTGCTTCTTAGCTTCTCCTGCTTCTCCTGCTTCTGTTTCTGCTTCTTCTTCTTCTTCTCTTTCGGGTTCTCCTGCTTCTCCTTCTTGTGCTTCTCCTGCTTCTCTTTCTGCTACTCATTCTGCTTCTGCTTCCCCTTCTGCTTCTGCTTCTCCTCCTTCTCCTTCTCCTTCTCCTACTTCTGCTTCTCCTTCAGTTTCTGCTTCTTCTGCTTCTCCTTCTGCATCTCCTTCTGCTTGTGCTTGTTCTTATGCTTCTTCTTCTTCTTCTTCTTCTTCTTCTTCTTCTTCTTCTTCTTCTTCTTCTTCTTCTTCTTCTTCTTCTTCTTCTTCTGCTTCTGCTTCTCCTGCTTCTTTTGGTTCACCTTTTGCTTCTGCTTCTTCTGATTTTCCTGCTTCTCCTTCGGCTCCTACCTCTGCCTCTCCTTCTGCTTCTCCTTCTGTTTCTCCTTCTCCTTCTCGTTCTTCTGCTTTTCCTTCTGCTTCTCCTTCTGCTTCTACATCTCTCCTTCTCCCTCTGCTTCTGCTTCTCATGCTTCTTCTTTTTCTTCTGCTTCTGCTTCTCCTGCTTCTTCTGCTTCTCTTTCTGCTTCTCCTGCTGCTTGTACTTCTGCTCCTCCTTCTCCTTCTTCTACTTCTCCTTCTGCTTCTACTTCTACTTCTTCTTCTTCTCCTTCTGCTTCTCCTGCTTCTCCTTCTTCTTTTGCTTCTTCTTCTCCTTTTTCTTCTTCTTCTTCTTCTCCTTCTCCTTCTTCTTCTTCTTCTTCTTCTTCTTCTTCTTCTTCTTCTTCTTCTTCTTCTTCTTCTTCTTCTTCTTCTGTATCTTCTATTTCTGCTTCTCCTGCTTCTGCATTTGTGCTTCTCCTGCTTCTCTTTCTTCTTCTCATTCTTCTGCTTCTCCTTCTGCTTCTCCTATTGCTTCTGCTGCCCTTCCTTCTCCTTCTCCTTCTCCTACTTCTGCTTCTTCTTCTGCTTCTGCTTCTTCTGCTTCTCCTTCTGCATCTTCTTCTGCTTCTGCTTCTCCTTCTGCTGCTTCTTCTTCTTCTGCTTCTCCTTCTCCTTCTTCTGCTTCTCCTTCTGATTCTCCTTTTGCTTCTCCTTCTCGTTCTAATGCTTTTCCTACTGCTTTTCCTTCTGCTACAACAGACATACTGCTTCTGCTTCTTTTGTTTCTTCTGCTTCTACTTCTGCGTTTGA
>NW_012321612.1:0-1621 GCF_000151885.1 Dipodomys ordii
GTCCCGCTTGATCCCGCTGTGTCCTCGCTGAGTACCCCGTTGAGTCGCGCTGTGTAACCCTCTGAGTCCCCCTCTGAGTCCTTGCTGTGTCCTCTGCTGTGACCCATTGTGAGTCCAGCTGTGTACCTCGCTGTGTCCCGCTGTGTCCCACAGCTGTGTACCCTGCTGTGTACCGTTGTGTCCCCGCTGTATCGAAGGTGTGTCCCGCTGGGTCTCACTGTGTCCTCGCTGTGTTCCCCGTTGTGTCCCGCTGTGTCCCCGCTGTGTCCCACTGTGTCCCCGCTGTATCGAAGCTGTGTCCCGCTGGGGCCCGCTGTGTCCTCGCTGTGTTCCCCGCTGTTTCCCGCTGTGTACCCCACTGTGTCTCCCTCTTTCTCCCGCTGTGTCCCCCGCTTTGTCCAGCTGTGTCCCGCAGTGTCCCCGCTGTGTCCCTGCTGTGTCCCCGCTGTGTCCTGCTCTATACTGCTGTGTCCCCCGCTGAGTCCCGCTGTGTCCCGGTGTGTCCCCCGCTGTGTCCCCCCTGTGTCCCCCGCTTTGTCCCACTGTTTCCCCCTGTGTCCCCCGCTGTGTCCGCCGCGGAGTCCCCGTTGTGTCCTCGCTGTGTCCCGCTGTGTCCTCGCTGTGTCCCCCACTGTCTCCCGCTATGTCCCCAGCTGTGTCTCGCGCTTTGTCCCCGCTGTGTCCCACTGTGTCCCGCAGTGTCCCCCACTGTGTCCCTTTGTGTCCCCAGCTGTGTAAACCGCTGTGTAACGCTGTGTCCACGCTGGGTCCCGCTGGGTCCTCGCTGTGTTCCCCGTTGTGTCCCGCTCTGTCCCCGGCTGTGTCCCCAGCTGTGTCCTGCTGTGTCCCCCTCTGTGTCTCGTTGTGTCCCGCTGTGTCCCCCGCTGTATCCCTGCTGTGTCCCTGCTGTGTCTCGCTGTGTACCGCTGTGTCCAGCTGTGTACTCACTGTGTCCCACGCTGTGTTCCGCTGTGTCCTCGCTGTGTCTCCCGATGCGTCCCTTTGTGTCCCCAGCTGTGTCCCTGCTCTGTCCCGCTGTGTTCCACTGTGTCCCGCTGTGTCCCGCTGTGTTCACCGCTGTGTCCCACGGTGTACCCTTCTGTGTCCCCCTCTGTGTACCGCTGTGTCCCCCGCTGTCGTTGTGTCCCGCTGTGTCCCTCTGTGTACTACTGTGTCCCACGCTGAGTGCCGCTGTGTCCCCGCTGTGTCCTCGCTGTGTCCCCCGCTGTGTCCCGCTGTGTCCCCCGCTGTGTCCCGCTGTGTCCCCGCTGTATTAACGCTGTGTCCCGCTGGGTCCCGTTGTGTCCTCGCTGTGTTTCATGCTGTGTTCCCCGCTGTGTCCTGCTGTGTCCCCGGTTGTGTCCCTTAGTGTCGCCAGCTGTGTCCCGCTGGGTCCCCGCTGTATCGAAGCTGAGTCCCGCTGTGTCCCGCTGTGTCCTCGCTGTGTCCCCGCTGTCTCCCGCTTTGTCCCACGCTGTGTCCCGATGTGTCCCGCTGTGTCCTCGCTGTGTCCCGCGCTGTGTCCGGCTGTGTCCCCGCTGTGTCCCCCGCTGTGTCCCGCTGTGTCCCGCTGTGTACCAAAGCTGTGTCCTGCTATGTTCCCGCAGTGTCCCCGCTGTGT
>NW_012321613.1:0-1621 GCF_000151885.1 Dipodomys ordii
GCGGAAATCGAGCGCGAAGAACATTTTACACAGGAAACGGCTATGACAATTGGAAAGTCTATCCCTTTGTATCCAGGGAACGAGAGACTCCTCACCCTCCCCCACCCCCTCCGCAACACGTCGGCTGGCGGTCGAAACCCCGCCCTACCCCTCCCCGTCGTCATGGCTACGACAGAGGAAAAGCAAATGATGATAATAATGAATCATAACAACCTATATGTATGTGTATGTCAGAACTCTCACTCCCCACTGCCGGGTAGGTGAGGACTGACTGACTGAGTGAGTGACTGACCCGACCCGTGTTTTGCCCCTCCCGCCGCCCCATCCACCTGGTCGAAGGCGAACGCGCGCCATCTAGTGGTGGTTTTGTGAATTGCAGTTTTCTCTCATGAAATGCATGGGGGAAAAAAAAGAACAAACAAACCACGCACTGACTGACTGAGAAAACCGGCCCAGGCTGGCTGGCCCCGAGAGAGACTGCCTTCTTTTCAGAGAAGGGGTGGGGTGGGGATGATGATGTGCCTCGTTGGAGTATGGGGCCCATGTATAGGCAGGCAGGCAGGCAGGCAGGCTCGGAGTGGGACCGTTGTGTGTTGGAGCGCCAGTACAGTAGCTCAAGCCCCAGGATTGACTGGCAAGTCGAGAGGAAAAGGAGGGAGGGAGTGCGGGCGGGCGGGCGGGCGGGAGAGAGAATTCAAACGAGAGAGAGAGAGAGAGACAGACAGACAGACAGACAGACAGAGACAAAGAGAGACACAGAGAGAGAAATAGAGAAACAGAAACAGAGAGACAAGAGAAAGAGACGTGGTGAATTGGTCCGGCTGGACTACATACATGCTCTGTCGCGTCCGATCTTTGAGTTTCCTCAAAGATGCACGCACGCACACACACAGATACACTGAGATGCCCTCTGCCCCCTCTTCTCTCCTCTCCAATTCCCCCGCCCCCTCTCCCCTCCCCCCCCGTCAGGCACCAGAAATGAGATCCCTCCCCTTCGCCTATTGCGTCAATTACAAACAAAAAGCAGCGTGAGATTCAAGCAAATTTGTTTTATTTTGTTCCGAGGGTAGGGTTGTGGATTTTGGTGCGGGGGGGGGGGTTGGAGGTCGTGGTCGTGGTCGAGTAATCGCCTGCGGGGGGGGGTGAGGATGGACGGTTACGCCACCTGCATGGATGGCTCGCGTTCCCCTCTGGCTGTCTGGTTGCCGCTGAGTGCTTCAGATATCACCATCCGGTCAGGAAACAGGGGCTGGAAGATAAAGAGATATTAAAGAGATAATTAGGAGCAGGACTCCAGGGAAGCCCGAAGGCGGGGCTGTGGGAGAGGGAGAGAATGGTGGAGAGGAGGGGAGACGGATCTATCCAGGGAACGAGCGACTCCTCCCCCTCCCCCTCCCCCTCCGCAACACGTCGGCTGGCCGTCGAAACCCCGCCCTCCCCCCTCCCCGTCGTCATGGCTACGACAGAGGAAAAGCAAATGATGATAATAATGAATCATAACAACCTATATGTATGTGTATGTCAGAACTCTCACTCCCACTGCCGGGTAGGTGAGGACTGACTGACTGAGTGAGTGACTGACCCGACCCGTGTTTTGCCCCTCCCGCCGCCCCATCCATGA
>NW_012321615.1:0-1621 GCF_000151885.1 Dipodomys ordii
TCCCCCGCTTGTCCCCGCTGTGTCCCCGCTGTGTGCCGCTGTGTCTGCTTTGTCCCGTTGTGTCACCGCTGTGTCCAGCTGTGTACCCCCTGTGTCCCGTGGTGTCCCATTGTATCCCCACTGTGTCCCGCTGTGTCCCCGCTGTGTCCCCGCTGTGTCCCTGCTGTGGCCCGCTGTGTCCCCGCTGTGTCCCCCGCTGTGTCCATCACTGTGTCCCACTGTGTCCCCCACTATGTCTCGCTTTGTCCCCACTGTATCCTGCTGGGTCCCGTGCTGTGTCTCCGTTGTGTCCCACTGTGTTCCGCTGTGTCCCGTTGTGTCCTCGCTGGGTCTCCCGCAGTGTCCCGCTGTGTCTTCGCTGTGTCCCCCGCTGTGTCCCCCGCTGTGTCCATGCTCTGACCCGCTGTGTCCATTTTGTCCTCCGCTGTGTCCCCAATGTCCCCCGCTTTGTCCCGCTGTGTCCCCGCTGTGTCCCCCGCTGAGTTCCGGCTGTGTACTGCTGTGTCCCCCAGTGTGTCCCTGCTGTGTCCCCCGCTGTGTCCCCCGCTGTGTCCCCCGATTTGTCCCACTGTCTCCCGCTCTGTCCCCGTCTGTGTCCCCGCTTTGTCCTGCTGTGTCCCGCTGTGTCCTGCTGTGTCCCCGCTGTGTTCCGCTGTGTCCCTCTGTGTCACCCATTGAGTCCCTCGCTGTGTCCAGATGTGTCCCCATCTGTGTCTCGCTGTGTCCCCCGCTGTGTCCCTGCTGTGGCCCTCTGTGTACTCGCTATGTCCCGCTTTGTCCCGCTGTGACCTCGCTGTGTCCCCCGCTGTGTCCTGCTGTGTCCCGCTGTGTCCGCCACTGTGTCCTGCTGTGTCCCCGCTGTGTTAAGTTGTGTCCCCCACAGTGTCCCCGCTGAGTCACGCTGTGTCCCCGTTGTGTCCCGCTGTGTCCCACTGTGTCTCTGCTGTGTCCCGCTGTGTACCCCGCTGTGTCCCGATGTGTCCCCTGCTGTGTCCCACTGTGTCCCGCTGTGTCCCATTGTGTCCTCGCTGTGTCCCAGCTGTGTCCCGCTGTGTACCCCGTTGTGTCCAGCTGTGTCTCCGCTGTGTCCCGCTGGGCCAGCTGTGCCCTGCTGTGTCCTGCTGTGTCCCGCTCTGTCAAACTGTGTCCCGCTGTGTCCTCGCTGTGTCCCCACAGTGTCCCGCTGTGTACCCCGTAGTGTCCAGCTTTGTCCCCGCTGTGTCCCTCTGTGTCCTCGCTGTTTCCCCGCTGTGTCCCACTGTGTCCCCGTTGTCGCCGGCTGTATCCCCAATGTCCCCCGCTGTGTCCCGCTGTGTCCCCGCTGTGTCGCCGCTGTGTCCCCCACTCTGTCCTGCTGTGTCCCCCTGTGTCTGCTGATGTGTCCCGCTGTGTCCCCCACTGTGTCCTGCTGTGTCCCCCGCTGATTCACACCGTGACATGCTGTGCCCCCGCTGTGTCCCCGCTGTGTCCCCGCTGTGTCCCGCTGTGTCCCGCTGTGTCCTGCTGTGTCCCGTTGTGTCCCCGCTGTGTCCAGCTGTGTACCCCGCTGTGTCCCGTTGTGTCCCATTGTATCCCCGCTGTGTCCCGCTGTGTCCCGCTGTGTCCCCACTGTGTCCCCGCA
>NW_012321616.1:0-1620 GCF_000151885.1 Dipodomys ordii
GCTCTCCACTGATCTGCTCTTTGCTGTCTTTTCTCTGATCTGCTCTCTGCTTCTGATCTCTGCTTCTACTGCTTCTCCTTATGCTTCTCCTCTCTCATCATCTTCTCCATCATCATCATCATCATCATCTCTTATCATCTTCACTTCTTATCTTCTTCTTCTTCATCTTCTTCTTCTTCTTCTTCTTCTTCTTCTTCTTCTTCTTCTTCTTCTTCTTCCTCCTCTTCTTCCTCTTCTTCTCCTTCTTCTCCTTCTCCTTCCTCTCCTTCTTCTTCTTCTTCTTCTTCTTCTTCTTCTTCTTCTTCTTCTTCTTCTTCTTCTTCTTCTTCTTCTTCTTCTTCTTCTTCTTCTTCTTCTTCTTCTCTTTCTTCTGCTTCTGCTTTTCCTACTTCTTCTGCTTCTACTGCTTCTCTTTCTGTTTCTCATTCTGCTTCTGCTTCTCCTTCTGCTTCTCCTATTGCTTCTGCTGCTCTTCCTTCTCCTTCTCCTACTTCTGATTCTCCTTCTGCTTCTGCTTCTCCTTCTGCTTCTCCTTATATTTCTCTTTCTCCTTCTCCTTCTCGTTCTTCTGCTTCTACTTCTGCTTTTGCTTCTGCTACTTATGCTTCTTCTTTTTCTTTTGCTTCTGCTTCAGTTGCTTCTGCTTCTTAGCTTCTCCTGCTTCTCCTGCTTCTGTTTCTGCTTCTTCTTCTTCTTCTCTTTCGGGTTCTCCTGCTTCTGCTTCTTGTGCTTCTCCTGCTTCTCTTTCTGCTACTCATTCTGCTTCTGCTTCCCCTTCTGCTTCTGCTTCTCCTCCTTCTCCTTCTCCATCGCCTACTTCTGCTTCTCCTTCAGCTTCTGCTTCTTCTGCTTCTCCTGCTTCTCCTTCTGCATCTCCTTCTGCTTGTGCTTGTTCTTATGCTTCTTCCTCTGCTTCTGCTTCTCCTCCTTCTTTTGGTTCACCTTTTGCTTCTGCTTCTTCTGATTTTCCTGCTTCTCCTTCGGCTTCTCCCTCTGCCTCTCCTTCTGCTTCTCCTTCTGTTTCTCCTTCTCCTTCTCGTTCTTCTGCTTTTCCTTCTGCTTCTCCTTCTGCTTCTACATCTTCTCCTTCTCCCTCTGCTTCTGCTTCTCATGCTTCTTCTTTTTCTTCTGCTTCTGCTTCTCCTGCTTCTTCTGCTTCTCCTGCTTCTCTTTCTGTTTCTCCTGCTACTTGTCCTTCTGCTCCTCCTTCTCCTTCTTCTACTTCTCCTTCTGCTTCTACTTCTGCTGCTTCTTCTTCTCCTTCTGCTTTCCTGCTTCTCATTCTTCTTTTGCTTCTTCTTCTCCTTTTGCTTCTTCTTCTTCTTCTTCTTCTTCTTCTTCTTCTTCTTCTTCTTCTGTATCTTCTGTTTCTGCTTTTCCTGCTTCTGCATTTGTGCTTCTCCTGCTTCTCTTTCTTCTTCTCATTCTTCTGCTTCTCCTTCTGCTTCTCCTATTGCTTCTGCTGCCCTTCCTTCTCCTTCTCCTACTTCTGCTTCTTCTTCTGCTTCTGCTTCTTCTGCTTCTCCTTCTGCATCTTCTGCTTCTGCTTCTCCTTCTACTGCTTCTTCTGCTTCTGCTTCTGCTTCTCCTTCTGATTCTCCTTCTGCTTCTCCTTCTCCT
>NW_012321617.1:0-1620 GCF_000151885.1 Dipodomys ordii
TCATCCTGCTTCTGCTTCTTCTGCTTCTACTGCTTCTCCTTATGCTTCTCCTTATGCTTCTGCTTATGCTGATGCTTCTTCTTCTTCTTCGTCATCTTCTTCTTCTTCTTCTTCTTCTTCTTCTTCTTCTTCTTCTTCTTCTTCTTCTTCTTCTTCTTCTTCTTCTTCTTCTTCTTCTTCTTCTTCTTCTTCTTCTCTTTCTTCTGCTTCTGCTTTTCCTGCTTCTTCTGCTTCCACTGCTTCTCTTTCTGCTTCTCATTCTTCTTCTGCTTCTCCTTCTGCTTCTCCTATTGCTTCTGCTGCTCTTCCTTCTCCTTCTCCTACTTCTATTTCTTCTTCTGCTTCTGCTTCTTCTGCTTCTCCTGCTTCTCCTTCTGCATCTCCTTCTGCTTGTGCTTGTCCTTATGCTTCTTCTTCTGCTTCTCCTTCGCTTCTCCTTCTGCTTCTTCTGCTTCTCCTTCTGCTTCTCCTTCTGCTTCTCCTTCTGTTTTTCCTTCTCCTTCTCTTTTTTCTGCTTTTCCTTCTGCTTCTCCTTCTACTTCTGCTGCAACTGCTACTGCTTCTGCTTCTTCTGTTTCTTCTGCTTCTCCTTCTGCTTTTGATTCTCTTTCCGCTTCTGCTTCTCCTTCTGCTTCTCATTCTGCTTCTCCAGATTCTGCTTCTTCTGCTTCTCCTGCTTCTCCTTCTGCTTCAGGTTCTGCTTCTGATTCTTCGGGTTCTTATGCTTCTGCTTCTCCTGCTTCTGCTTCTTCTGCTTCCCCTCCTTCTCTTTCTTCTTCTGCTTCTGTATCTGCTTCTCCTTCTGCTTCTGCTTCTTGTCCTTCTCCTTTTTTTTCTGCTTCTGCTTCTCCTGTTTCTACATCTCCTGCTTGTCCTTCTGCTGCTCTTTCTGCTTCTCCTGCTGCTTTTCCTTCTCCTGCTCCTTCTTCTGCTTCTCTTTCTGCTTCTCCTTCTGTTTCTCCTTCTACTTTTCCTTCTCGTTCTTCTGCTTTTCCTTCTGCTTCTCCTTCTGCATCTTCTGCTTCTTCTGCTACTGCCTCTGCTTCTTCTGTTTCTTTTGCTTCTCCTTCTTCTTCTCCTTCTGCTTTTGCTTCTCTTTCTGCTTCTGCTTCTCCTTCTGCTTCTCCAGGTTCTGCTTCTTCTGCTTCTCCTGCTTCTCCTTTTGCTTCAGGTTCTGCTTCTGCTTCTTCGGCTCCTCCTGCTTCTGCTTCTCCTCCTGCTGCTTCTTCTGCTTCTCCTGCTTCTCTTTCTGCTTTTCCTTCTGTTTCTGCTTCTCCTTCTGCTTCTGCTGCTTCTCCTTCTTCTCCTTCTTCTGTTTCTGCTTCTCCTGCTTCTGCTTCTCCTGCTTCTCGTTCGGCTTCTCTTTCTGCTTCTCCTTCTCCTTCTTCTGCTTCTCCTGCTTCTGTTTCTCCTTCTGCTTCTGCTTCTGCTTCAATTTCTCCTTCTGCTTCTCATTCTGCTTCTGCGCCTTCTGTTTCTTCTGCTTCTCCTGCTTCTCTTGCTGCTTCTCCTTCTGCGTCTCTTTCTGCTTCTGCTTATCCTTTTGCTTCTCCTACTCCTAATCTTCCTCTTTCGCTTCTCCATCTTCTTCTTCTGCTTCTCCTGCTGCTTCTGCTTCTG
>NW_012321618.1:0-1620 GCF_000151885.1 Dipodomys ordii
GGAGAAGAAGAAGGAGAATGAGAAAGAGAAGGATTAGGAGTAGGGGAATCAGAAGGTTAAGCAGAAGAAGAAGGAGAAGCAGAAGAAGCAGAAGAATGAGAAGCAGAAGAAGAAGCAGAATGAGAAGCAGAAGAAGGAGAAATTGAAGCAGAAGTAGAAGGAGAAGCAGCAGTAAAAGAAGAAGCAGAAGAAGGAGAAGTAGAAGCAGAAGAAAAAGAAGTAGAAGCAGAAGCAGAAGAAGGAGAAGAAGAAGAAGAAGAAGAAGAAGAAGAGGAAGAAGAAGAAGAACAAGAAAAAGAACAAGAAGATCAAGAACAAGAACAAGAAGAAGTAGAAGATGAAGAAGAAGAAGAACAAGAAGAAGAAGAACAAGAAGAAGGAGAAGAAGAACAAGAAGAAGAAGAACAAGAAGAAGGAGAAGAAGAAGAGCAAGAATCTAAAGAAGGAGAAGCAGAAAGAGAAGGAGAAGTAGGAAAATCAGGAGAAGGAGAAGCAGAAAAAGCAGAAGGAGAAGCAGAAGAAGGAGAAGCAGAAGAAGGAGAAGCAGAAGCAGAATGAGAAGTAGAAGAAGGAGCAGGGGAAGGAGAAAGAGAAGGATTAGGAGTAGAAGACCCAGAAGGATAAGCAGAAGAAGCAGAAGCAGGAGAAGCAGAAGCAGAAGAAACAGAAGAAGCATACTCAGAAGCAGAAAGAGAAGCAGAAGAAGGAGAAATCGAAGGAGAAGGAGAAGAAGAAGGAGAAGCAGGACAAACAGAGGAGGAGCAGGAGGAGGAGGAAGAGGAGATGGAGGAGGAGGAGAAGGAGGAGAACGAGGAGGAGAAGGAGAAGGAGAAGAAGAGGAAGAAGAAGAAGAAGAAGAAGAAGAAGAAGAAGAAGAAGAAGAAGAAGAAGAAGAAGAAGAAGAAGAAGAAGAAGAAGAAGAAGAAGAAGAAGAAGAAGGAGAAGGAGAAGGAGAAGAAGGAGAAGGAGAAAGAGAAGGAGAAAGAGAAGGAAAAGGAGTAGGAGAAGCAGAAAGATAAGCAGAAGCAGAAGGAGAAGCAGAAGAAGCAGAAGCATGAGAAGCAGAAGAAGAAGCAGAATGAAAAGCAGAAGAAGAAGAAATTGAAGCAGAAGCAGAAGGAGAAGCAGAAGGAGAAGCAGAAGGAGACGGAGAAGCAGGAAAATCAGAAGAAGCAGAAGGAGAAACAGAAGAAGGAGAAGCAGAAGAAGGAGAAGCAGAAGCAAAAGGAGTTACAGAAGGAGAAGCAGAAGAAGAAGGAGAAGCAGAAGCAGAATGAGAAGTAGAAGAAGGAGAAGTAGAAGGAGAAAGAAAAGGATTAGGAGTAGGAGAAGCAGAAGTATAAGCAGAAGCAGAAAGAGAAGCAGAAGGAGAAGCAGAAGGAGTAGAAGAAGCAGAAGCAGGAGAAGCAGAATAAGAAGAAAGAGAAGAAGCAGAAGCAGAATGAGAAGCAGAAGAAGGAGAAATTGAAGGAGTAGCAGAAGCAGAAGGTGAAGCAGAAGAAAGGAAGGAGAAGGAATAGCAGAAATAGAAGAAGAAGAAAAAGAAGAAGAAGAAGAAGAAGAAGATGAAGAAGAAGATGAAGATGAAGAAGAAGAAGAAGAAGAAGAAGAAGAAGGAGG
>NW_012321619.1:0-1620 GCF_000151885.1 Dipodomys ordii
GGAGACGGAGAAGCAGAAGGAGAAGTAGGAGAAGCAGATTGAAGAAGAAGCAGGAGAAGCAGAAACAGAAGAAACAGAAGGAGAAGAGCAGAAGCAGAAGGAGAAGCAGAAGGAGAAGCAGAAGAAGCAGAAGCTGAAGCAGAAGAAGAAGAAACAGAAAAAGCAGAAGAAGCAGAAGAAGAAGCAGCAGGAGAAGCAGAAGAAGAAGAAGGAGAAGGAGAAAGAGAAGGATTAGGAGTAGGAGAAACAGAAGGATAAGCAGAAGCAGAAAGAGAAGGAGAAGGAGAAGCAGGAGAAGCAGAAGAAGCAGAAGCAGGAGAAGCAGAAGCAGAAGAAACATAGGAAGGAGAAGAAGCAGAAGGAGAACAGAAACAGAAGGAAAAGCAGAAAGAGAAGCAGGAGAAGCAGAAGAAGCAGCAGCAGGAGAAGCAGAAGCAGAAGAAGCCGAAGAAGCAGAAGCAGAACCTGAAGCAGAAGGAGTAGCAGGAGAAGCAGAAGAAGCAGAATCTGAGAAGCAGAAGGAGAAGCAGAAGCAGAAAGAGAAGCAAAAGCAGAAGGAGAAGCAGAAGGGGAAGCAGAAGAAACAGAAGAAGCAGAGGCAGTAGCAGAAGAAGCAGAAGATGCAGAAGCAGAAGGAGAAGAAGAAGGAAAAGCAGAAGAACGAGAAGGAGTAGGAGAAACAGAAGGAGAAGCAGAAAGAGAAGCAGAAGAAGGAGCAGGAGAAGGAAAAGCAGCAGGAGAAGCAGAAAGAGCAGCAGAAGGAGAAGCAGAAGCAGAAGCAGAAGTAGAAGCAGAAAAAGGAGAAGCAGAAGGAGAAGCATAAAGAGAAACAGAAGGAGAAGCAGGAGAAGCAGAAGCAGGAGAAGCAGAATCAAAAGAAATAGAAGAAGGATAAGAAGCAGAAGCAGAAAGAGAAGCAGAAACAGAAGGAGAAGTAGAAATAGAAGCAGAAGAAGCTGAAGAAGCAGAAGCAGAACCTCAAGCAGAAGGAGAAGCAGGAGAAGCAGAAGAAGCAGAATCTGGAGAAGAAGGAGAACCAGAAGGAGAAGCAGAAGCAGAAAGAGAAGCAAAAGCAGAAGGAGAAGCAGAAAGGGAAGCAGAAGAAACAGAAGAAGCAGAAGCAGAAGCAGTAGCAGAAGAAGCTGAAGATGCAGAAGCAGATAGAGAAGCAGAAGGAATAGCAGAATAACGACAAGGAGAAACAGAAGGAGAAGAAGAATGAGAAGCAGAAGGAGAAGCAGGAAAAACAGAAGAAGCAGAAACAGACGGAGAAGCAGAAGAAGGAGAAGCAGAAGCAGAAGAAGAAGCAGAAGGAAAAGCACAAGCAGAAGGAGATGCAGAAGGAGTAGCAGGAGAAGCAGAAGAAGCAGAAGCAGAAGGAGAAGAAGAAGGAGAAGAACCAGAATCAGAAGAAGCAGAAGGAGAAGTAGAAAGAGAAGCCGACGAAGAGAAGCAGAACGAGAAGCAGGAGAAGCAGAAGAAGCAGAGCGGGAGAAGCAGAAGAAGAAGAAATAGAAGGAGCAGAAGCAGAAGGAGGAGCAGAAGCAGAAGGAGAAGCAGAAAGAGAAGCAGGAAAAGCAGAAGAAGCAGAAGCAGGAGAAGCAGAAGCAGAAGAAACAG
>NW_012321620.1:0-1620 GCF_000151885.1 Dipodomys ordii
TCACCTTCTGTATCCCGCTGTGTCCCCCGCTGTGTCCCCCACTATTTTTCCGCTGTGAAAATCTGTGTCCCGCAGTGTCCCTGCTGTGTCCTGGCTGTATCCCCAGCTGTGTCCCACTGTGTCCCCGGCTGTGTCCCCGCTGTGTCCCCGCTGTGTCCCCGCTGTATCCCCGGTGTGTCCTCCTGTGTCCCGCTGTGTCCTCGCTGTGTCCTTCTGAATCCCTCTGTGTCCCCCGCTGTGTCCCCCACTATTTCCACGCTGTGACCCGCTGTGTCCATGCTGTATCCCCCGCTGTGTCCCGCTGTGTCCCGCTGTGTGTCCCGCTGTGTTCCTCGCTGTGTCCCGCTGTGTCCCGCTGTGTCCCGCTGTGTGCCTGCTCTCCCCCGGTGTGTCCCCCGCTGGGTCCCGCTGGGTCCTGCTGTGTCCCGCTGTGTCCTGGTGTGTCTGCCTCTATGTCCCACGCTGTGTCCCGTTGTGTCCCCGCTGTGTCCCCACTGGGTCCTGCTGGGTCCCGCTGTGTCCCCGCTGTGTCCCCGCTGTGTCCCCGCTGTGTCCCGCTGGGACCCTGGTGTGTCCTCGCTGTGTAATCTCTATGTCCCTCTGTGTCCCCGCTGTGTCCCACAGTGTCCCCTATATCCCCGCTGTGTCCTCGCTGTGTCCTTCTGTATCCCGCTGTGTCCCCCGCTGTGTCCCCCACTATTTCCCCGCTGTGAAGCACTGTGTCCCGCAGTGTCCATGCTGTGTCCTCGCTGTATCCCCAGCTGTGTCCCACTGTGTCCCCCGATGTGTCCCCGCTGTGTCCCCGCTGTGTCCTCCTGTGTCCCGCTCTGTCCTCGCTGTGTCCTTCTGTATCCCGCTGTGTCCCCCACTATTTCCCCGCTGTGACCCGCTGTGTCCATGCTGTGTCCCCCGCTGTGTCCCGCTGTGTCCCATGCTGTGTCCCGCTGTGTCCCCGCTGTGTCCCCCGCTGTGTCTCGTAGTGTCCCGCTGTGTTCCCGCTGTGTCCCCGCTGTCCCCCGATGTGTACATTGTGTGTCCTGCAGTGTCCCGCTGTGTCCCCCGCTGTGTCCCACTGTGTCTCCCAATTTGTCCCCCTCTGTGTCCCGCTCTGTCCCCGCTGTGTCCCGTTGTGTATCCCGCTCTGTCCCGCTGTGTACCCCTGTGTCCCGGCTGTGTCGCTGCTGTGTCCCCGCTGTGTTCCCTGTGTCCCCGCTGTGTCCCACTGTGTCTCGCTGTGTCCCCGCTCTGTCCCACTGTGTACCCCTGTGTCCCGGCTGTGTCCCTGCTGTGTCCCCCGTTGTGTCCCAGCTCTGTTACCGCTGTGTCTGGCTGTGTCCCACTGTGTCCCCCGCTGCGTCCCCGCTGTGTCACCGGCTGTGTCCTTCTGTGTCCCCCTGTGTCCCACTGTGTCCCGCTGTGTCCCGCTGTGTCCCGCTGTGTCCCCGCTGTGTCCCCATCTGTGTCCCCCTGTGTCCCCGCTGTGTCCCCCGCTGTGTCCCGCTGTGTCCCGCTGTGTCCGCCTCTATGTCCCCCGCTGTGTCCCGTTGTGTCCTGCTGTGTCCCTGCTTTGTCACCGCTGTTTCTCGCTGTGTCCAAAATGTGTCCCGCTATGTCCCGCTG
>NW_012321621.1:0-1620 GCF_000151885.1 Dipodomys ordii
AACGCTGTATCCCCCGTGTATCGACGCTATGTCCTGCTGTCTCCCCACTCTGTGTCCCCCGCTGTGTCCCTCTGTGTCCCCCACTTTGTCACTGCTGTGTCCCGTTGTGTCCTCGCTGTGTCCCCCTCTGTCTCCCGATCTGTACCACGCTGTGTCTCACGCTGTCTCCCCGCTGTGTCCAACTGTGTCGTGCTGGGTCCCGCTGTGTCCTCGCTGTGTTCCCCGCTGTGTCCCGCAGTGTCCCCCGCTGTGTCCCCCGCTGTGTCCTCTCTGTGTCCCCCACTGTGTCCCGCTGTGTCCTCGCTGGGTCCTCCGCTGTGTCCCTCTGTGTCCCCCGCTGTGTCCCGCTGTGTCCTGCTCTGTCCCGCTCTGTCCCTGCTGTGTCCCGCTGTGTACTGCTGAGTCCTCGCTATGTCCCCCGCTGTCTCCCGCTCTGTCCCCCACTGTGTCTCACGATTTGTCCTCGCTGTGTCCCACTGTGTCCCGCTCTGTCCCGCTGTGCCCTCACTGTGTCCCGTTGTGCCCACAGATGTGTACCACGCTGTGTAAGGCTGTATCCCAGCTGTATCGACGCTGTGTCCCGCTGGGTCCCGCTGGGTCCTCGGTGGGTCCACCGCTGTGTCCCGCTGTTTCCACCGCTGTGTCCCGCTGTGTCCCCCGCTCTCTCCCCCTGTGTCCACGGCTGTGTCCCACTGTTTCCCCCGCTGTGTCCCGCTGTGTCCTCGCTGTGTCCCCCGCTGTCTCCCGCTCTGCCCCCGCTGTGTCTCACGCTTTGTCCCCGCTTTGTCCCACTGTGTTCCGCTGTGTCCCGCTGTGCCCCCACTGTGTCCCGTTGTGTCCACAGCTGTGTACCACGCTGTGTAACGCTGTGTCCCCGCAGTATCGACGCTGTGTCCCGCTGGGTCCCGCTGTGTCCTCGCTGTGTTCACGGCTGTGTCCCGCAGTGTCCCCCGCTGTGTCCCCCGCTGTGTCCTCGCTTTGTTCCCTGCTGTGTCCCGCTGTGTCCTCACTGGGTCCCCCACTGTGTGTAGCTGTGTCCCTCGCTGTGTCCCGCTGTGTCCCGCTCTGTCCCTGCTGTGTCCCGCTGTGTCCTGCTGTGTCCTCGCTGTGTCCCCCGCTGTCTCCCACTCTGTCCCCCGCTACGTCTCACAATTTGTCCTCGCTGTGTCCCACTGTGTCCTGCTGTGCCCCCACTGTGTCCCGTTGTGTCCACAGATGTGTACCACGCTGTGTAACGCTGTATCCCCGCTGTATCGACGCTGTGTCCCGCTGGGTCCCGCTGTGTCCTCGCTGTGTTCCCCACTGTGTCCCGCAGTGTCCCCCGCTGTGTCCCCCGCTCTGTCCTCTCTGTGTCCCCCGCTGTGTCCCGCTGTGTCCTCGCTGGGTCCTCCACTGTGTCCCGCTGAGTCCCCCGCTGTGTCCTGCTGTGTCCTCGCTGGGTACCCTGCTGTGTCCCGCTGTGTCCTCGCTGGGTCCCCCGCTGTGTCCCGCTGTGTCCTCGCTGTGTCCCCCGCTGTGTCCTCGCTGTGTCCCCCGCTGTGTCCCGCTGTGTCCCGCTCTGTCCCTGCTGTGTCCCGCTGTGTCCTGCTGTGTCTTCGATGTGTCCCCCGCTGTCTCCCG
>NW_012321622.1:0-1620 GCF_000151885.1 Dipodomys ordii
CAAGAAGGAGAAGGAGAAACAGAAGGAGAAGCAGATTGTTGAAGCAGAAAGAGAAGCAGGTAAAGCAGAAGAAGAAGAAGCAGAAGGAGAATCAGAAGGAGAAGCAGAAGAAGGAGAAGGAGAAGCAGAAGAAGATGCAGAAGGAGAAGCAGAAGCAGAAGGAGAAGAAGGAAAAGCAGAAGAAGCAGAAGCAAAAGGAGAAGCAAAAGAAGGAGAAGGAGAAGCAGAGGCAGGAGAAGAAGCATAAGGACAAGCACAAGCGGAAGGAGAAGCAGGAGAAACAGAAGAAGCAGAAGCTGAAGGAGATGCTGAAGTAGGAGAAGGAGAAGGAGGAGAAGCAGAAGCAGAAGGAGAAGCAGAAGCGGAATGAGAAGCAGAAAGAGAAGCAGGAGAAGCACAAGAAGCAGAAGCAGGAGAAGCCGAAAGAGAAGAAGCAGAAGAAACAGAAACAGAAGCAGAAGTAGAAGCAGAAGCAGAAGGAGAAGCAGCAGAAGAAGTAGAACCAGAAATTCAGGCAGGACAAACAGAAGAAGCAGAAGCAGAAGCAGAAGGAGAAGCAAAAAGAGAAGCAGAAGAAGAAGTAGAAGAACCAGCAGGAGAAGCAGCAGAAGAAGCAGAAAAACAAGCAGGAGAAGCAGAAGCAGAAAGAGAAGTAGAAGCAGAAGAAGCAGAAGAAGCAGAAGAAGAAGAAGAAAAAGAAGAAGAAGAAGAAGAAGAAGAAGAAGAAGAAGAAGAAGAAGAAGAAGAAGAAGAAGAAGAAGAAGAAGAAGAAGAAGAAGAAGAAGAAGAAGAAGCATAAGAAGCAGAAGCAGGAGAAGCAGAACCAGAAGAAAAAGAAGAAGCATAAGAAGCAGAACCAGAAGAAAAAGAAGAAGCATAAGAAGCAGAAGCAGAGGGAAAAACAGAAGAAGGAGAAGGAGCAGCAGAAGGTGAAGCAGAAGGAGATGCAGAAGCAGAAAGAGAAGCAGAAACAGAAGGAGAAGAAGAAGGAGAAATTGGAGAATCAGAAGAAGCAGAAGCAGAAGCAGAAAGAGAAGGAGAAGAAGGAGAAGGAGAAGCACAAGGAGAAGGACAAGCAGGAGAAGCAGAAGAAGCAGAAGCGGGAGAAGCAGAAGAAGAAGAAACAGAAGAAAGAGAAGGAGCAGAAGGAGAAGCAGAAGCAGAAGGAGAAGCAGAAAGAGAAGCAGAAGAAGCTGTAGCAGGAGAAGCAGAAGCAGAAGACACAGAAGAAGCCCAAGAACCAGAAGGAGAACATGAAGCAGAAGGACAAGCAGAAGCAGCAGAAGCTGGAAAAGCAGAAGCAGAAGAAACCGAACAAGCAGAAGAAGCAGAAGCAGAACGAGAAGCAGAATAAGAAGAAGGAGAAAGAGAAGGATTAGGAGTGGGAGGAGCAGAAGCAGAAAAAGAACAGAAAGAGAAGCAGAAGGAGAAGCAGAAAGAGAAACAGAAGAAGCAGAAGCAGGAGAAGCAGTAGCAGAAGAAGAATGGAAGCACAGGAAGGAGAAATTGAAGGAGAAGGAGAATGAGACGGAGAAGCAGAAGGAGAAGTAGGAGAAGCAGAAGAAGAAGAAGCAGGAGAAGCAGAAGCAGAAGAAACAGAAGAAGGAGAAGAGCAGATGA
>NW_012321623.1:0-1620 GCF_000151885.1 Dipodomys ordii
ACTGCAGTCACAGATAGGAATAATGAATAGAAACGCCCACCCCCGCATCGGGCTCCCTGGAGTCTGCTCCTAATTATCTCTTAATATCTCTATATCTTGCAGCGCATGCTCTGACCGGATGGTGATATCTGAAGCACTCAGCGGCAACCAGACAGCCAGAGGGGAACGCGAGGCATCCATGCAGGTGGCGTAACCGTCTATCCACACCCTCCCGCCGCAGGGGATTACTCGACCACGACCACGACCTCCGACCCCCCCTGCACCAAAATCCACAACCCTACCCTCGGAAAAAAATAAAACAAATTTGCTTGAATCTCAGGCTGCCTTTTGTTTGTAATTGACGCAATAGGCGAAGGGGAGGGATCTTATTTCTGGTGCCTGACGGGGGGGCGGAGGGGGGAGGGGGCGGGGGAATTGGAGAGGAGAGAAGAGGGGGCAGAGGTCATCTCAGTGTATCTGTGTGTGTGCGTGCGTGCATCTTTGAGGAAACTCAAAGTTCGGACGCGACAGAGCATGTATGTAGTCCAGCCGGACACAATTCACCACGTCTCTGTCTCTTGTCTCTCTGTTTCTGTTTCTCCCCCTCCACAACACGTCGGCTGGCGGTCGAAACCCCGCCCTCCCCCTCCCCGTCGTCATGGCTACGACAGAGGAAAAGCAAATGATGATAATAATGAATCATAACAACCTATATGTATGTGTATGTCAGAACTCTCACTCCCCACTGCCGGGTAGGTGAGGACTGACTGACTGAGTGAGTGACTGACCCGACCCGTGTTTTGCCCCTCCCGCCGCCCCATCCACCTTGTCGACGGCGAACGCGCGCCATCTAGTGGTGGTTTTGTGAATTGCAGTTTTCTCTCATGAAATGCATGGGGGAAAAAAAAGAACAAACAAACCACGCACTGACTGACTGAGAAAACCGGCCCAGGCTGGCTGGCCCCGAGAGAGACTGCCTTCTTTTCAGAGAAGGGGTGGGGTGGGGATGATGATGTGCCTCGTTGGAGTATGGGGCCCATGCATAGGCAGGCAGGCAGGCAGGCAGGCTCGGAGTGGGACCGTTGTGTGTTGGAGCGCCAGTACAGTAGCTCAAGCCCCAGGATTGACTGGCAAATCGAGAGGAAAAGGAGGGAGGGAGTGCGGGCGGGCGGGCGGGCGGGAGAGAGAATTCAAACGAGAGAGAGAGAGAGAGAGAGAGACAGACAGACAGACAGACAGACAGACAGACAGACAGACAGAGACAAAGAGAGACACAGAGAGAGAAATAGAGAAACAGAAACAGAGAGACAAGAGACAGAGACGTGGTGAATTGGTCCGGCTGGACTACATACATGCTCTGTCGTGTCTGATCTTTGAGTTTCCTCAAAGATGCACGCACGCACACACACAGATACACTGAGATGCCCTCTGCCCCCTCTTCTCTCCTCTCCAATTCCCCCGCCCCCTCCCCCATCCTCCCCCGTCAGGCACCAGAAATGAGATCCCTCCCCTTCGCCTATTGCGTCAATTACAAACAAAAGGCAGCGTGCGATTCAAGCAAATTTGTTTATTTTGTCCGAGGGTAGGGTTGTGGATTTGGTGCGGGGGGGGGGGGTCGGAGGTCGTGGTAGTGGTCGAGTA
>NW_012321624.1:0-1620 GCF_000151885.1 Dipodomys ordii
TGATTCAATGTAATGTCAAATATTGGCATAGTATTTTGCCATTTAAATTTAAAAATCCACTGAGGAAAGACTGCTATAAACATCATCCTGGCTCTGGTGGCTTATACTTGTAATCTTAGCTACTCGGGAGGCTAAGATCTGAGGACTGCAGTTCAACGCCAGCCTAGGCAGAGAAGTCCATGAGACTCTTCTCTCCAATTAAGCACCAAAAAAAGCTGGAAGTGGACTTAAGGCTCAAGTAGTAGAGCATTAGCCTTGAGCAAAAGAAGCTCAGGAACAGTACCCAGGCCCTGAGTTCAAGCCCGACATCTGACAAAAAAACAAAAATAAATAAACAGCATCCTAACAGATGAGAAACTGAGACAAATGAAAACTTAAATAACTTGTCAAAAGACACATCCAGTAAGGGTCAGAGATAAAGATACCAAGGTTTGCTTTGTAACATGGCATTATTTGTGAATCACTGGCATTTTTCGTCAAGTATTGAAATTAGGGAGAGATGGTCATATCTTGGCCAATGATAAATCAATAGCTGTGATGAAGACGGCTGGCGGTCGAAACCCCGCCCTCCCCCCTCCCCGTCGTCATGGCTACGACAGAGGAAAAGCAAATGATGATAATAATGAATCATAACAACCTATATGTATGTGTATGTCAGAACTCTCACTCCCCACTGCCGGGTAGGTGAGGACTGACTGACTGAGTGAGTGACTGACCCGACCCGTGTTTTGCCCCTCCCGCCGCCCCATCCACCTTGTCGACGGCGAACGCGCGCCATCTAGTGGTGGTTTTGTGAATTGCAGTTTTCTCTCATGAAATGCATGGGGGAAAAAAAAGAACAAACAAACCACGCACTGACTGACTGAGAAAACCGGCCCAGGCTGGCTGGCCCCGAGAGAGACTGCCTTCTTTTCAGAGAAGGGGTGGGGTGGGGATGATGATGTGCCTCGTTGGAGTATGGGGCCCATGCATAGGCAGGCAGGCAGGCAGGCAGGCTCGGAGTGGGACCGTTGTGTGTTGGAGCGCCAGTACAGTAGCTCAAGCCCCAGGATTGACTGGCAAGTCGAGAGGAAAAGGAGGGAGGGAGTGCGGGCGGGCGGGCGGGCGGGAGAGAGAATTCAAACGAGAGAGACAGACAGACAGACAGACAGACAGACAGACAGACAGACAGACAGACAGAGACAAAGAGAGACACAAAGAGAGAAATAGAGAAACAGAAACAGAGAGACAAGAGACAGAGACGTGGTGAATTGGTCCGGCTGGACTACATACATGCTCTGTAGCGTCCGATCTTTGAGTTTCCTCAAAGATGCACGCACGCACACACACAGATACACTGAGATGCCCTCTGCCCCCTCTTCTCTCCTCTCCAATTCACCCGCCCCCTCCCCCCTCCCCCCCCCCGTCAGGCACCAGAAATGAGATCCCTCCCCTTCGTCTATTGCGTCAATTACAAACAAAACGCAGCGTGAGATTCAAGCAATTTGTTTTATTTTGTTCTGAGGGTAGGGATGTGGATTTTGGCGCGGGGGGGGGTTCGGAGGTCGTGGTCGTGGTCGAGTATTCCTCTTGCGGGGGGGGGGTGAGGATGGACGGTTACGCCACCTGCATGGATGGCTC
>NW_012321625.1:0-1620 GCF_000151885.1 Dipodomys ordii
TAGGTTGGAAGTATGTTATAGTGAGTATGACAGTCCTTGTTGTATAAACTAGAACTGATAGCCTAATACAAGAGACTAGGACTTTTAGACTAATCGGGTATTAGTTGTTAGGAAAATAATTTCAGTCAAACAAGGCATTGATAGAAGGAATACTATTGTGGGAGTGTAAATAGTGTAGAAACTTGACCTGGTTTACTGGGTCAAGGGGTATTTCTCTGAGCAGATAATGCTTAATTGAGTAATTTCTTGCACTTTCCTTGGTTTGGGGAAATCTGAGAAAACATCTTTTTTACCTAGTACTTTGACTACATCTTCTTTTTTTTTGGGGGGGGGGTCCGGTTGTGGGGCCAGAACTCTGGGCCTGGGCGCTGTCCCTCAGCTCTTCAGCTCAAGGCTAGCGCTCTACCACTTGAGCCACAGTGCCACTTCCGGCTTTTTTCTTTTTGCTTATGTGGTGCTGAGGAATCGAACCCAGGACCTCATGCATGCAAGGCAAGTGCTCTACCACTGAGCCACCTTCCCAGCCCTACATGTTATTTTCAATGAGAAGTATGGAGTGGTGGAAACAACCCAGGGATCTCCTAAGTGATAAATTGACGAGTGTTTTGGAGGTTGGAACCATACGATTACTTATTCTTTCTCCCTCCCTTATTCTTTTCAGACTTAGTTGGCAGAGAGGGCAGAGGATCTTAGGAATGTTTATGTTTTTATTAGCATATATCAATTTTACAGAATAGGGCTGTTAGTACATTTTCATACATGCATACACCGTACTTTGATAATATTTGCCTCTCTATTACTCTCCCTAACCCCCTTCTTCTTTCCTAATCCCCTCCCCCTCCGCAACACGTCGGCTGGCGGTCGAAACACCGCCCTCCCCCCTCCCCGTCGTCATGGCTACGACAGAGGAAAAGCAAATGATGATAATAATGAATCATAACAACCTATATGTATGTGTATGTCAGAACTCTCACTCCCCACTGCCGGGTAGGTGAGGACTGACTGACTGAGTGAGTGACTGACCCGACCCGTGTTTTGCCCCTCCCGCCGCCCCATCCACCTTGTCGACGGCGAACGCGCGCCATCTAGTGGTGGTTTTGTGAATTGCAGTTTTCTCTCATGAAATGCATGGGGGAAAAAAAAGAACAAACAAACCACGCACTGACTGACTGAGAAAACCGGACCAGGCTGGCTGGCCCCGAGAGAGACTGCCTTCTTTTCAGAGAAGGGGTGGGGTGGGGATGATGATGTGCCTCGTTGGAGTATGAGGCCCATGCATAGGCAGGCAGGCAGGCAGGCAGGCTCGGAGTGGGACCGTTGTGTGTTGGAGCGCCAGTACAGTAGCTCAAGCCCCAGGATTGACTGGCAAGTCGAGAGGAAAAGGAGGGAGGGAGTGCGGCGGGCGGCCGGGCGGGAGAGAGAATTCAAACGAGAGAGAGAGAGAGAGAGAGAGAGAGACAGACAGACAGATAGACAGAGACAAAGAGAGACACACAGAGAGAAATAGAGAATCAGAAACAGACAGACAAGAGACAGAGACGTGGTGAATTGGTCCGGCTGGACTACATACATGCTCTGTCGCGTCCGATCTTTGAGTTCCTCAAAGATGCACGCACGCAC
>NW_012321626.1:0-1620 GCF_000151885.1 Dipodomys ordii
GCACAAAGCTTGAGACACAGCGGGGTGCAGAGCGGGAGACAGCGGGGGACACAGCGAGGACACAGCGGGACACAGCGCTGACACTGCGGGGGACACAGCGGTACACAGCGGGGAACACAGCGGGGGACACAGCGGGACACAGCCGGACACAGCGGGGGACACGGAGAACACAGCGGGACACAGCGGGGGACACAGCGAGGACACATTGGGACACAGCAGGGACACAGCGGGGACTCAGCGGGGGACACATCGGGATACAGCGGAGAACACAGCGAGGACACAGCGGGACACATTGGTGACACAGCGGGGAAAACAGCAGGACACAGCAGCGGACACAGCGGGGGACACAGCGCGACACAGCAAGACATAGCATGGACACAGCAGTAGACACATCGGGACATAGCGGGGGACACAGCTGGGGACAAAACGGGACACAGCGGTGGACACAGCGAGGACACAGCAGGACCCACCGGGACCCAGTGAGGGACACAGCGAGGACACAGCAGGTCACAGTGGGGGACACAGCGAGGACAAAGCGGGGGACACAGCAGGACACAGCGGGGAACACAGCGAGGACACAGTGGGACCCAGCGGGGCACAGCGTCGATACAGCGGGCACACAGCGTTACACAGCGTGGTACTCAGCTGTGGACACAACGGGACACAGTGGGGGCACAGCCGGACACAGCGGGACACAGTGGGACACAGCGGGGACAAAGCGTGAGACACAGCGAGGGACAGAGCGGGATACAGCGGGGAACACAGCGAGGACACAGCGGGACACAGCGGGACACAGCGTCGATAAAGCGGGGACACAGCGTTACACAGCGTAGTACACATCTGTTTACACAACGGGACACAGTGGGGGCACAGCCGGACACAGCGGGACACAGTGGGACACAACGGGGACAAAGCGTGAGACACAGCGGGGGCAGAGAGGGAGACAGCAGGGGACACAGCGAGGAAACAGCGGGACACAGTGGTGACACAGCGGGGACTCAGCGGGGGACACAGTGGGACACAGTGGGGGACACAGCAGGACACAGCGGGGGACACTGCGGGATACAGTCTGGGACAGAGCGTGGAACACAGCGAGACACAGCGGGGACAAAGCTGGACACAGCGGGGTACACAGAGGGACACAGCAGGGACACAGAGGGGAAACAGCAGGAAACACTGCGAGGTCACAGCGGGGGACAAAGCAGGACAACATTGGACACAGTGTGACACAGTGGGACACAGCGGGGACACTGCAGGGGCACAGCGGGACAAAGCAGGCGACACAGTGAGACACAGCGGGGGACACAGCGGGGGACAGCAGGGGACAGAGAGGGGACACAACGGGACACAGCAGGGGACACAGAGGGGTACACAGCGGGACACAGCTGGAAACACAGCGCGGACACAGCGGGACACACCGGGACACAGTGTCAATACAGCGGGGACAGAGAGGGTCACAGCAGGGACACAGCGGGACACAGCTGGACACAGCGGGGACACAGCGGGACACAGCGGGGACACAGCGGGACACAGCGGGACACAGCATGGGACACAGAGGAACACAGCGTGGGACACAGCGAGGACACAGCAGGACACAGTGGGACACAGCGGCGACACAGC
>NW_012321627.1:0-1620 GCF_000151885.1 Dipodomys ordii
GGAACAGCGGTGACCCTGCGGGGACACAGCGGGACACAGCGGGGGACACAGCGGGACACAGCGGGGGACACAGCGGAACACAGTGGGGTACAGAGCATGGGACACAGCGAGACACAGCAGGGACAAAGCTGGACACGCGGGGACACAGCAGGGACACACAGGGACACTGAGGGTCACAGCAGGGACACAGCGGGACACAGCGGGACACAGCGAGGACACAGCGGGGCACAGTGGGGAAAAAAGTGTGACAGAGCAGGGATGCAGCAGTGGACACAGAGGGACACAGCAGGGGACACAGCGGAACACAGCGAGGGACACAGCGGGGGACACAGCGGGACACAGTGGGACACAGCGCGGGACACAGGGGGGACACAGTGGGACACAGCGGGGACACAGAGGACTCAGCGGGGGACACAGCAGTACACAGCATTACACAGCGGGGACACAGGAGGGACACAGCGGGGGACACAGCGGGACACAGCGGGACACAGCGGGGGACACAGCGGGACACAATGGGACATATCGGTGGACACAGCAGGCACAGCGGGGAACACAGCGGGGGACACAGCGGGACACAATAGGACATATCGGTGGACACAGCAGGCACAGCGGGGAACACAGCGGGGGACACAGTGGGACACAGCGGGGAACACATCGAGGACATAGCGGGACCCAGCGGGACACAGCGTCGATACAGTGGGGACACAGCGGGACACAGCGGGCTACACAGCTGGGGACACAACGGGATACAGCGGGACACAGCGGGGGACACAGGGGGGACACAGCGGGACACAGCGAGGACACATTGGGATACAGCGAGAACACAGCGGGGACACAGCGGGAATCAGCGGGGGACAGAGCAGTACACAGCGGGACACAGTGGGGGACACAGAGTGGGACACAGCAGGACACAGCAGGGGAAAAAGCGGGACTCAGCGGGGGACACAGTGAGGACACAGCGGGATACAACGGGGACACAGAGGGGACTCAGCAGGGGACACAGCGGGGGACAAAGCGGGACACCACGGAACACAGCAGGACACAACGGAAAAAAGCAGGGACCCTGCAGGGACACAGCCAGACAGAGCGGGGGACACAGCGGGACACTGTGGGGCACAGCGGGGGACACAGTGGGACACAGCCGGGGACACATCGAGGACATGGCTGGACATAGCGGGCAACACAGCGGGACACAGTGTGGGACAAAGCGGGGGACACAGCGGGACACAGCGGGACACAATGGAGGACACAGAGGGGGACAGCGGAGACAGAGAGGGGACAAAGCGGGACACAGCGGTGACACAGCTGTACACAACGGGCTACAAAGCGGAACATAGCTGGCACACAGCGGGGACACAGCGGGACACAGCGGGACACAGCGGGAACAGAGCGGGACACAGAGGGGCACAGCGTTACACAGCGGGGACTCAGCGGGGGACAAAGCGGGGGACAATGCGGGACACCACGGAACACAGCGGGACACAGAGGTAACAGCGGTGACCCTGCGGGGACACAGCAGGACACAGCGGGGGACACAGCGGGACACAGCGGGGCAGAGCGGGGGACACAGCGGTACACAGTGGGGGACAGAGCGTGGGACACAGCGAGACACAGCAGTGA
>NW_012321628.1:0-1620 GCF_000151885.1 Dipodomys ordii
TGTTTCGTCCTTACTTCAAACCTCTTCTAGATGTGATCAAACCAAGATGAGAGTTCAATATATACCCCATCCCCCAAGCTCTTACCCCAGATTCCTCCCCGTCAAATGCCCCCAGCTTATTGCCCTCATTTTAAAGCCCGTGTCCCCACTGCCCCCTCCGCAACACGTCGGCTGGCGGTCGAAACCCCGCCGTCCCCCCTCCCCGTCGTCATGGCTACGACAGAGGAAAAGCAAATGATGATAATAATGAATCATAACAACCTATATGTATGTGTATGTCAGAACTCTCACTCCCCACTGCCGGGTAGGTGAGGACTGACTGACTGAGTGAGTGACTGACCCGACCCGTGTTTTGCCCCTCCTGCCGCCCCATCCACCTTGTCGACGGCGAACGCGCGCCATCTAGTGGTGGTTTTGTGAATTGCAGTTTTCTCTCATGAAATGCATGGGGGAGAAAAAAGAACAAACAAACCACGCACTGACTGACTGAGAAAACCGGCCCAGGCTGGCTGGCCCCGAGAGAGACTGCCTTCTTTTCAGAGAAGGGGTGGGGTGGGGATGATGATGTTCCTCGTTGGAGTATGGGGCCCATGCATAGGCAGGCAGGCAGGCAGGCAGGCTCGGAGTGGGACCGTTGTGTGTTGGAGCGCCAGTACAGTAGCTCAAGCCCCAGGATTGACTGGCAAGTCGAGAGGAAAAGGAGGGAGGGAGTGCGGGCGGGCGGGCGGGCGGGAGAGAGAATTCAAACGAGAGAGAGAGAGAGAGAGAGAGACAGACAGACAGATAGACAGACAGACAGACAGACAGACAGAGACAAAGAGAGACACAGAGAGAGAAATAGAGAAACAGAAACAGAGAGACAAGAGACAGAGACGTGGTGAATTGGTCCGGCTGGACTACATACATGCTCTGTCGCGTCCGATCTTTGAGTTTCCTCAAAGATGCACGCACGCACACACACAGATACACTGAGATGCCCTCTGCCCCCTCTACTCTCCTCTCCAATTCCCCCGCCCCCTCCCCCCTTCACCCCCCGTCAGGCACCAGAAATGTGATCACTCCCCTTTGCCTATTGCATCAATTACAAACAAAAGGCAGCGTGAGATTCAAGCAAATTTGTTTTATTTTGTTCCGAGGGTAGGGTTGTGGATTTTCGTGCGGGGGGGGGGTGGTCGGAGGTCGTGGTCGTGGTCGAGTAATCGCCTGCGGGGGGGGGTGAGGATGGACGGTTACGCCACCTGCATGGATGGCTCGCGTTCCCCTCTGGCTGTCTGGTTGCCGCTGAGTGCTTCAGATATCACCATCCGGTCAGGAAGCAGGGGCTGGAAGATAAAGAGATATTAAAGAGATAATTAGGAGCAGGACTCCAGGGAAGCCCGAAGGCGGGGCGGTGCGGGGGGAGGGGGGAGGGAGAGAATGGTGGAGAGGAGGGTAGACGGATCTATCCAGGGAACGAGCGACTCCTCCCCCTCCCCGTCCCCCTCCGCAACACGTCGGCTGGCGGTTGAAACCCCGCCCTCCGCCCTCCCCGTCGTCATGGCTACGACAGAGGAAAAGCTAATGATGATAATAATGAATCATAACAACCTATACGTATGTGTATGTCAGAACTCTCACTCC
>NW_012321629.1:0-1620 GCF_000151885.1 Dipodomys ordii
GGAGAAGCAGGAGAATCAGAAGAAGCAGAAAGAGAAGGAGAAGGAGAAGCAGAAGTAGAATCAGAAGAAACAGAAGAAAAAGAAGAAGAAGAAACAGAAGCAAAAAAAAAACAGAAGAAGGAGAAGAGCAGAAGCAGAAGCAGAAGGAGAAGCAGAAGCAGAAGGAGAAGCAGAAAGAGAAGCAGGAGAAGCAGAAGAAGCAGGAGAAGCAGAAGCAGAAGAAACAGGAGAAGCCGAAGAAGCAGAATCTGAAGCAGAAGGAGAAACAGATGAAGCACAATCTGAAGCAGAAGCAGAAGAAATAGAAATAGTAGAATAAGCAGAAGCGGAAGCACCAGGAGAATCAGAAGAAGAAGAAGAAGGCGAAAGAGAAGGATTAGGAGTAGGAGAAGCAAAAGCATAAGCAGAAGCAGAAAGAGACGCAGAAGGAGAAGCAGCACGAGAAGTAGGAGAAGCAGGAGAAGCAGAAGCAGGAGAAGCAGAAGAAATAGAAGACGCAGAAGCAGAATGAGAAGCAGACGGAGAAATTGAACCAGAAGCAGAAGGAGAAGCAGAAGCAGAAGGAGAAGCAGAAGAAGGAGAAAGAGAAGGAGAAGCAGAACGAGAAGTTGGAGAAGACGAAGCAGGAGAAGCAGAAGCAGGAGAAGCAGAAGCAGAAGAAACAGAAGAAGGAGAAGAAGTTGAAGCAGAAGGAGAAGCAGAAACAGAAGGAAAAGCAGAAAGAGAAGCAGAAGAAGCAGAAGCAGGAGAAGCAGAAGCAGATGAAGCTGAAAAAGCAAAAGCAGAACCTGAAGCAGAAGGAGAAGCAGGAGAAGCAGAAGAAGCAGAATCTGGAGAAGCAGAAGGAGAAGCAGAAGCAGAAAGAGAAATAGTAGAATAAGCAGAAGCAGAAGCAGCAGGAGAAGCAGAAGAAGAAGATGGAGAAGGCGAGAGAGAAGGATTAGGAGTATGAGAAGCAAAAGGATAAGCAGAAGCAGAAAGAGACGCAGAAGGAAAAGCAGCATGAGAAGTAGGAGAAGCAGGAGAAGCAGAAGCAGGAGAAGCATGAGAAACAGAAGATGCAGAAGCAGAATGAGATGCAGTAGTAGTAGAAGAAGAAGGAGAAGGAAGGGGAGCAGAAGCAATAGGAGAAGCAGATGGAGAAGCAGAAGCAGAATGAGAAGCAGAAAGAGAAGCATTAGAAGCAGAAGAAGCAGGAAAAGCAGAAGCAGAAGAATGAGAAGAAGAAGAATCAGAAGAAGAAGAAGAAGAAGAAGAAGAAGAAGAAGAAGAAGAAGAAGAAGAAGAAGAGGAAGAAGAAGAAGAAGACAAAGAAGAAGAAGAAGAAGAAGACAAAGAAGAAGAAGAAGAAGAAGAAGAAGAAGAAGAAGAAGAAGAAGAAGAAGAAGAAGAAGAAGAAGAAGAAGAAGAAGAAGCATAAGGAGAAGAATAAGGAGAAGCATAAGGAGAAGCAGAAGAAGCAGAAGCAGGAGAAGCAGAAGCAGAAGAAAAAGAATAAGCAAAAGAAGCATAAGCAGAAGCAGTGGGAGAAGCAGAAGAAGGAGAAGGAGCAGCAGAAGGAGAAGTTGAAGCCGAAAGAGAAGCAGAAACAAAAGGAGAAGTAGAACGAGAAACAGGGGA
>NW_012321630.1:0-1620 GCF_000151885.1 Dipodomys ordii
TCACAGAGAAATTACAAAGTTTGAACTCAATGTACTCATATATAATGTATTTATAAGAAATATAAATTTCATATTTTCCTTTTACTAAGTTGTCTCTGAAACATGTGTTACCTCTCAGGTCCATAGGTGTTCTAGTGTTATTTCAGTGAAGCCAGAAAACATTCATTATACCTCAAGCAGCACCATCGATTGTTACTGGAAGTAACTGTTACTGGAATTGGAAACTGACCCCAGGAGAGGAATGGAACATAGAGGAATAACAAAGTTCAAGTTACCTTGTGCTTTCCTTTTTACTGTACAAGAAAAGTATCCCAAGGCTTGAAGGAAACTCTGCCCCTGGCTTTTTCGAGTGTGTTATTTACTCATATAAAATTTTTCTGTAAACTTCTAGTTCAGAGTGTTACAAAAAGAAATAATCTACCATTTGAAGGCCAGCATAGAACAAAAGGGAAAAAAACGTTGTTTTAAAAGTGTTCTCCAGCAAAGGAACAAAGACATGGAGGTTTTATTTTTTTTTTTAATTTTGTTTTATTTTATTTGTGAACATACTGTACAGAGGGGTTACAATTGCATGGGCAGGATAATGCGTACATTTCTTACCAAGCATTGCAGCCTCCTCCTTTGTTTACCCTTCCCATCCCTTCCCAGCCTCCCCCCTCCCCCCATCCCAATCCTTCTCCTTCCCCCCTCCCTCCCACCCCGTTCCCCCCCCAAATCCCCCCCCCCGCACCGACGTTGTAAAGCTCGTTTTGGACATGACAACTTGTACTTCTCATTGTTGCATCAGATCCACCTGGCCTGGTTAGTACTTGGATGGGAGACATGGAGGTTTTAAAGTGTCTTATGGATGGATATTTCAATCCTGAGATGATTCTCTTGATGCTGGAGTCAGTTATCAGTTCCTTTGGTCTGGTCCTGAGTTCTCCAGAGCAACAAGGATTCCAAAAAAGCAGGATACAGTGAGTTTGATCAGCAAAAGGTACATCTTCTCTGACCAGTACACCTTTAAGGAGGGTCTCAAAGAAATATCTGGGATTCTTGTTTGCTTGTTTGTTAGTTTGTGCTGGTTCTGGGTCTTGAACCCAGAGGCTGGATCCTGTCCCTGAACAGTTGTCTTTCCTGACCACCTGCACCCAAAGCTTGTACATTACTGCTTGAGTCAAAACCCCACTTCTGGTTTTTTGGTGTTCAATTTGCGATAAGAGTTTGACAGATTCTCCTGCCTGGTTTGGCTTTGAGTTAAGATAGTAAGAAAGCTAAGTGACATCAACTGTATAGACTTCTCTTTTGCAACAAAAATTATTAGATGAAGTTTATTGTAAAGCTAGTATTTGACAATTTTTAAAGGAAGAGAATATGTCTAGCAAAGATGCCATAACCTAAATAATTCAGCAAAAGTAGGTGCACTGAATCATTTTGAAATTACTTTTTTCTGCTTGAGAAGATTATTGATTTTGTTCTTCCTTTTGGGGAAACTTAAGGTAATATGCGCACTTTTTGTCGGTGGTGGGCCTTGAACTCTGGTCCGGGGTGCGCTCCCTCACCTCGTCAACTCAAGTTGAGCACTCTATAGCTTAAGTTACACCACCACTTCGGGGTCTTTGGTGGCTAACGAAGATA
>NW_012321631.1:0-1620 GCF_000151885.1 Dipodomys ordii
CAACTTGGAAAGCAGTATGGAGATTCCTCAAAAGGGCTCCACATAGAACTCCCCTATGACCCAGCAATCCCACTTTTGGGCATTTACCCAAATGTTTACAAACAAGATCACACTAAAGCTACCAGCACAACTATGTTTAGTGCAGCATTATTCACCATAGCTAAGATCTGGAACAAACCCAGATGCACTCAGTAGATGAATGGATCAAGAAAATGTGGCATATATACACAATGGAATTCTATGCCTCCATCAGAAAGAATGACATTGCCCCATTTTTAGGAAATGGAAAGACTTGGAAAAAATCATATTAAGTGAAGTAAGCCAGGCCCAAAGAAACATAGGCCCCATGGTTTCCCTTATTTGCAATATGTAGTATATGTATGAGTCAAGTGGAAAAGCTCAGATAATATGATGTTAGGAAAATGAACCCTTAGATATGTATTTTAATGTTTTTTTCTTTCATGCATGTGTCTCTAATGCATTTATAAGATTATTTCTTTGTTGCTTTGTATGTCCCTCCCCCACAGTAGAACCCCTGCTTTCACTATATTTGATGTCAGTGTAACTTGTGGAGGAGATGGGCAAAAACAAATCGTTTAAGGATACAGGTTGACCTGTTGCAACAATGTGAGAAGTACAAGTTGTCATGTCCATAAGGAGCTTTACATTGTCTGTGTGGGGGTGGGGGTGGGGGGGAAAGGATTGGGACTGAGGGGGGGAGGGGGGAGGCTGGGAAGTAATGTGAACAAAGGAGGAGGCTGCAATGCTTGGTAAGAAATGTACGCATTATCCTGCCCATGTAATTTTAACCCCTCTGTACAGTATGTTCACAAATAAAATAAAATAAATTAAAAAAAAGCAAACATATGGAAACTTCTGCCTTTTCTAATAAACAATATTATATTTTCAGCATTAGTTTATAACTATGTAATTTTTAGATGTAACTTGGAATTTTTAATAGAATCATATATAAGTTTTATTATTACTCAGTATCTCACAAAAACCCACTGTAATTTACTTTCCCCAAAGTCAATTGTTACATACTGTATTACTCATTATTATTATTACACTCTATATTACATATAATGTGAAGTGAAAATAATTTGGACCATTTCGTATAAATTAGTAGTTGCTACTTTTGCATTATAAATTCACATCTGTGATTTTAAATGAAGGAAAGAAGATTTTCGAGTTAAAATGAAATATGAATGTGGAATGTGTCCCAACTAAACCAAAAAATCTGAGTTTATGCAGACAAAAATACTGTCTTTCCACTAAAGACTTTGAAGTAATACCATTGGAAATAGTGAGGCAATAGGAGGAAGAATTATCATCACACCAAACAAATCTTTTATTCTGCTACCACCTCCATTATGAAGACCTGCCAATTCCTAGATGTCACAAAATTTCAAGTGTCTCTCTTAAAATTCTATTTGGAAAAGTTCTAAATCACTGATTCTTTTTGCAGTTTCTGTTATATGAAACAAATCATTGACACAAAACAATTGAAATAAAATGCGCACATATGTTGAAGTCACTACAACTGGAAAAACAACCAACAAAGTAGAACCCCAGGAACAAAAACATGTTTTGCCCACTTTTTAGCACAAAACGTCAATA
>NW_012321632.1:0-1619 GCF_000151885.1 Dipodomys ordii
GTTGTTGTTGATGAAGAAGATGTAGATGAAGAGTAAATAGAAATTGATGAATCACTAGAAGGAGAAGGAGCATTAGGAGAAGCTGAAGCAGAAGGAGAAGAAGCAGTAGCAGGAGATGCAGAAGAACATCAATCAGAAGAATCCGAAGAAGCAGTATCAGGACCTTAAGCAGAAGAAACAGATCTAGCAGAAGAAGCAGAAGCAGAAGCAGAACGAGAAGCAGAAGAAGAAGAAGGAGAAGGAGAAAGAGAAGGATTAGGAGTAGGAAGAGCAGAAGGAGAATCAGAAGCAGAACGAGAAGCAGAAGGAGCAGCAGAAGGATAAGCAGAAGGAGAAGCAGAAGGAGAAGCAGAAGAAGGAGAAACAGAAGCAGAAGAAGCAGCAGAAGGAGAAGCAGAAGCAGAAGAAGATGCAGAAGGAGGAGCAGGACCAGCAGAAGAAGCAAAAGCAGGAGAAGCAGAAGTAGGAGAAGGAGAAGGAGAAGGAAGGGCAGAAGAAGGAATAGGAGAAGCAGAAGGAGAAGCAGAAACAGAATGAGAAGCCGAAAGAGAAGCAGTAGAAGCAGAAGAAGCAGGAAAAGCAGAAGCAGACGAAAGAGAAGAAGAAGAAAAAGAAGAAGAAGAAGAAGAAGAAGAAGAAGAAGAAGAAGAAGAAGAAGAAGAAGAAGAAGAAGAAGGAGAAGCATAAGGAGAAGCAGAAGCATAAGGAGAAGCAGGAGAAGCAGAAGCAGGAGAAGCAGAAGCAGGAGAAGCAGAAGATAAAGAATAAGCAAAAGAAGCAGAAGCAGAAGCAGTGGGGGAAGCAGAAGAAGGAGAAGGAGAAGGAGCAGCAGAAGGAGAAGCAGAAGCAGAAAGAGAATCAGAAACAGAAGGAGAATAAGAAGGAGAAGCAGGAGAATCAGAAGAAGCAGAAGTAGAAGCAGAAAGAGAAGGAGAAGAAGGAGAAGCAAAAGTAGAATCAGAAGAAACAGAAGATGAAGAAGCAGAAGAAACAGAAGCAAAAGAAACAGAAGAAGGAGAAGAGCAGAAGCAGAAGGAGAAGCAGAAGGAGAAGCAGAAAGAGAAGCAGGAGAAGCAGAAGAAGCAGGAGAAGCAGAAGCAGAAGAAACAGGAGAAGCCGAAGAAGCAGAAACAGAATCTGAAGCAGAAGGAGAAACAGAAGAAGCACAATGTGAAGCAGAAGCAGAAGAAACAGAAATAGTAGAATAAGCAGAAGCAGAAGCACCAGGAGAAGCAGAAGAAGAAGAAGAAGAAGAAGAAGAAGAAGGAGAAGGCGAAAGAGAAGGATTAGGAGTAGGAGAAGAAAAAGGATAAGCAGAAGCAGAAAGAGACGCAGAAGGAGAGGCAGCACGAGAAGTAGGAGAAGCTGGAGAACCAGAAGCAGGAGAAGCAGAAGAAAGAGAAGACGCAGAAACAGAAGGAGAAGTAGAAGGAGAAATTGAAGCAGAAGCAGAAGGAGAAGCAGAAGCAAAAGGAGAAGCAGAAGAAGGAGAAGGAGAAGGAGAAGCAGAAAGAGAAGCAGAACGAGAAGCAGGAGAAGCAGAAGCAGGAGAAGCAGAAGCAGAAGAAACAGAAGAAGGAGAAGAAGCAGAAGGAGAAGCAGAAACAGAAGGAAAAGCA
>NW_012321633.1:0-1619 GCF_000151885.1 Dipodomys ordii
TGAGACACAGCGGGGGACAGAGCGGGAGACAGCGGGGGACACAGCGAGGACAAAGCAGGACACAGCGGGGACACAGCGGGGACTCACCAGGGACACAACGGCGACAAAGCGGGGGACATAGCGGGAGACAGAGCGGGACACCATGGAACACACCGGGACAGAGCGGGAAACAGAGGTGACCCTGCGGGGACACAGAGGGACACAGCGGGGTACACAGCTGGGGACACCACGGGCCACAGTGTGACACAGCGGGACACAGCGGAGACACTGTGAGGACACAGCGGGACACAGCGGGGGACACAGCGGGACACAGCAGGACACAGCGGGGGACACAGCGGGGGACAGCAGAGACAGAGAGGGGACACAGCGGGACACAGCGGTGACACAGCTGGAAACAACGGAGTACACAGCGGGACACAGCGGGCACACAGCAGGGACACAGCGGGACACAGCAGGGACACAGCGGGACACAGCGGGACACAGCGGGGGACACAGTGGGGGAGAGCAGGGACACAGCGGGACACAGCGGGACACAGCGGGGGACACAGCGGGACATAGCGGGGACACAGCGGGACACAGCGGGACACAGCAGGGAACCAGCCGGGACACAGCGGGACACAGCAGGGACACAGCGTTACACAGCTGGTAACACAGCTGGGGACACAAAGGGACACAGTGGGGGACACAGCGGGACACAGCGGGACACAGTAGGACACAGCGGGGACAAAGCGTGAGACACAGCGGGGGACAGAGCGAGAGACAGCGGGGGACACAACGAGGACAAAACAGGACACAGCGGGGACACAGCGAGGACTCACCGGTTTACACAGTTGGGGACAAAGCGGGACACCAAGGGACACAGTGTGACACAGCGGCACACAGCGGGGTACACAGCTGGGGACACAACGGGAAACAGCGGGAGACACAGCGGGACACAGCGGGACACAACGGGGACAAAGCGGGGGACATAGTGGGAGACATAGCGGGACACCACGGAACACAGCGGGACACAGCGGGAAACAGAGGTGACCCTGCGGGGACACAGCGAGACACAGCGGGGAACACAGCGAGGACACAGCAAGATCCAGAGGGACACAGCGTCGATACAGCGGGGACCCAGCGGGACACAGCGGGGTACACAGCTGGGGACACAACGGGACACAGTAGGGGACACAGAGAGGACAGAGCGAAACACAGCGTGGGACAGAGCGGGGGACACAACGGGACACAGCGGGGACACAGCGGGAAAGAGCGGGACACAGCGGGACACAGCGGGATACAGCAGGGGACACAGCGGGACACAGCAGGGGACACAGCGAGGACACTGAGGGACAGAGCGGGGGATGGAGCGAGGACACAGCGGGACACAGCGGGGACACAGCAGGGGACCCAGCAGGACCCAGCGGGACCGAGCGGGGACACAGTGGGGACACAGCGGGGGCCACAGTGGGGGACACAGCGGGACACAGCGGGACACAGCGGGGACACAGCGGGGACACAGCGGGGGACACAGCAGGACACATCGGGGGACACAATGGAGGACACAGCGGTTCACAGCAGGGGACACAGTGAGGACACAGCGATACACAGCAGGGACACAGCGGGGGACACAGCGGGGG
>NW_012321634.1:0-1619 GCF_000151885.1 Dipodomys ordii
AACCATAGAAACACCAGTATCACATTATGTCTAGAAGAAAGAGACTGCATAGAACAGAAAAGGAAGTGTTGGTTACTAGAGAATGAGGAAGGATGGAGGGAGGACAGGATATATGGAGGTTGGAAGTTCGGTACAAAATTGAAAGCAAATAAGGAATCAAATGATTGATAAAACAATGTGAAGAACACCCAAATAATTTATCAACAGTTATCAAATCAATGTTTACCTATGAGCAGTGTATGTTACATGTAGTGACTCACTGAAGTTATGACAATATACAATACAAGTGAAATTTTCACAAATGCACAATACATATGACTGACAAAAACAAACAACAAAGATTGACAGTGACAAATTATACACCAGAGCCCACTATCAAGCGTCTGCCTGAATCCTGGTCGACTTGGTTGATGGTCAGAATGAAGTAAAGTGGGGCAAAGCCACACCTGATCTCGGCTCAGGAAGGAGGCTCTGCAGAGCTCACAGATGAGCACCATTCTCCTGGAACACACCAGGAACTGTGGGCCCTCCTTGGCTGTGCAGGCCCAGACCAGGCATGGAGCTCATACCACGGGAGACGCTGCCAGTGTGGAAACACATTCACCATTGTTTTACACTCTTCCATGTGCACAAGGTGGTAACAGGCGTGTTGCACTTGGTGTTTTGTGTCTGATCAGAAATGCTGACAGAATATGACAAACCTACAGCCAGCATTATACTCAATGGTGAAAAACTAAAGCCATTTCCTCTTAACTCAGGAACAAGACAAGGATGCCCACTCTCTCCACTTCTCTTCAATCTAGTATTAGAATGCCTAGCTACAGGAATAAGACAAGATGCGGACATAAAGGGGATCCAAATAGGGAAAGAAGAAATAAAACTCTCCCTCTTTGCAGATGACATGATCTTGTATTTAAAGAATCCCAAAAACTCCACTCCCAAATTACTCAAGCTGATTCAGAACTTTGGCAAAGTAGCAGGTTATAAAATTAACCCCCAAAAATCAATGGCTTTTCTGTATGCCAACAATGAGAAAAGTGTGGCTAAAATTAGGAAAGCAACTCCACTTGAAATAGCCCCACAAAAAATAAAATACCTAGGAATTAACTAAAGAAGTGAAGGACCTCTATGATGAAAACTTTAAAATCTTGAAAAAGGAAATCAACGCAGAACTAAAAAAATGGCAAAGCCTCCCAAGCTCCTGGATTGGAAAGATTAACATCGTGAAAATGGCAATACTTCCCAAGGCTATCTACAAATTCAACGCAATACCTATCAAAATTCCAACATCATTCCTCAAGGAAATAGAAGAGGCAATCCAAAAATTCATATGGAACAATAAAAGACCCCAAATGGCAAAAACGCTCCTCAACGGAAAGAACACTGCTGGAGGAATATCAATACCAAATTTCAAACTCTACTATAAAGCCATAGTAATCAAAACAGCTTGGTACTGGCATAAGAACAGACCTCAGGACCAATGGAATAGAATTGAAAACCCAGAAATGAACCTACAGACCTATAGCCATCTAATCTTCGATAAGGGAGCTAAAACAATAGAATGAAACAAAGACAGCCTCTTCAGTAAATAGTGCTGGCAAAATTGGTTAACTACATGT
>NW_012321635.1:0-1619 GCF_000151885.1 Dipodomys ordii
TCATGGGTCCCGCTGTGTCCTCGTTGTGTCCATAGCTGTGTCCGCCGCTGTGTCCGCCGCTGTGTCCTGCTGTGTCCTCGCTGTGTCCCCCGCTGTGTCCCGCTGTGTCCCCCGCTGTGTCCCGCTGTGTCCCTGCTGTGACCCTCTGTGTCCCACTGTGTTCCCACTGTGTCCCCGCTGTCTCCTCGCTGTGTCTCCCACTGTCTCCCGCTCTGTCCCCTCTGTGTCTCATGCTTTGTCTCTGCTGTGTCCCACTGTGTCCCGCTGTGACCCGCTGTGTCCCGCTTTGTTCCCCGCTGTGTCCTCCGCTGTGTCCTCGCTGTGTCCCCCGCTGTCTCCCGCTCTGTCCCCTCTGTGTCTCATGCTTTGTCTCCGCTGTGTCCCACTGTGTCCCGCTGTGTCCCGCTGTGTCCCCCACTGTGACCCTTTGTGTCCCCAGCTGTGTACCCCGCTGTGTAACGCTGTGTCCCCGCTGTATCAACGCTGTGTCCCGCTGGGTCCCGCTGGGTCCTCGCTGTGTGTCCCATTGTGTCCCGCTGTGTCCCCCGCTGTGTCCCCCGCTGTGTCCTGCAGTGTCCCCCGCTGTGTCCTGTTGTGTCCCGCTGTGTCCTCCGTGTGACCCTGCTGTGTCCCTGCTGTGTCCCCGCTGTGTCCCGCTCTGTCCCCTCTGTGTCTCATGCTTTGTCTCCGCTGTGTCCCACTGTGTCCCGCTGTGACCCACTGTGTCCCGCTTTGTTCCCCGCTGTGTCCCCTGCTGTGTCCTCGCTGTGTCCCCCGCTGTCTCCCGCTCTGTCCCCTCTGTGTCTCATGCTTTGTCTCCGCTGTGTCCCCCGCTGGGTCCCGCTGTGTCCACTGCTGTGTCCTTGCTGTGTCACCCGCTGTGTCCCTGATGTGTCCCTGCTGTGTCCCTGCTGTGTCCCGCTGTGTCACGCTGTGTCCAACGCTGAGTCCCGCTGTGTCCCTGCTGTGTCCCAATGTGTCCTCGCTGTGTCCCCCGCTGTGTCCCCCGCTGTGTCCCGCTGTGTCCCCCGCTGTGTCCCGCTGTGTCCTCACTGTGTCCCGCTCTGTCTCTTCCTTGTCCCCCGCTGTGTCCTCGTTGTTTCCCCCGTTGTTTCCCGCTGTGTCCTTGCTGTGTCCCCTGCTGTGTCCCGCTGTGTCCCGCTGTGTCCTCGCTGTGTCCCACGCTGTGTTCCACTGTGTCCTCGCTGTGTCCCCCGATGTGTCCCCTTGTGGCCCCAGCTGTGTACCCCGCTGTGTCCCGCTGTGTCCCCACTGTATCGACGCTGTGTACCGCTGGGTCCCTCTGTGTCCTCGCTGTGTCCACAGCTGTTTCCCGCTCTGTCCCCCGCTGTGTCCTGCTGTGTCCCCCGCTGTGTCCCGCTGTGTCCACTGCTGTGTCCCCACTGTGTCCCGCTGTTTCCCCCGCTGTGTCCCGCTGGGTCCTCGCTGTGTCCCCCGCTGTGTCCTGCTGTGTCCTCGCTGGGTCCCCTGCTGTGTCCCGCTGTGTCCCCCGCTGTGTACCGGTGTGTCGCCCACTGTGTCCAGCTGTGTCCACTCCTTTGTCCCTGCTGTGTACTGAATGTGTCCCCCGCTGTGTCACGCTGTGTCCCCCGCTGTGT
>NW_012321636.1:0-1619 GCF_000151885.1 Dipodomys ordii
ACAACGGGACACAGCGGGGGACACAGCAGGGTTCACAGCGGGTACACAACAGGGAACACAGCGAGGACCCAGCGGGACACAGCGTTGATACAGCGGGTACACAGCGTTACACAGCGGGTTACACAGCTGGGGACACAAAGGGACACAGTGGGGGACACAGCGGGACACAGCGGGACACAATGGGACACAGCGGGGACAAAGCGTGAGACACAGCGGGGGACAGAACGGGAGACAGTGGGGGGACACAGCGAGGACACAGCGGGACACAGCAGGGGACACAGCAGGGGACAAAGCGGGACACCAAGGGACACAGTGTGACACAGCGGGACACAGCGGGGTACACAGCTGGGCACACATCGGGAAACAGCGGGGCACACAGCGGCAAACTGCGGGACATAGCGGGGAGAAAGCGGGGGACATAGCGGGGGACAGGTCGGGACACCACGGAACACAGCGGGACACAGCGGGAAAAGGCTGTGACCCTGCGGGGACACAGCGGGACACAGCGGGGGACACAGCGGATCACAGTGGGGAACAGAGCGTGGGACACAGCGAGACACAGCGGGGACCAAGCTGGACACAGCGGGGTACACAGCGGGACACAGCGGGGACACAGCGGGGACAGAGCGGGACACAGCGGGTCCCAGCAGGGACACAGTGGGACACAGCAGGACACAGCGGGGGACACAGCGGGACACAGCCGGGGACACATTGAGGACACAGCGGGACACAGCGAGGGACACAGAGAGGACACAGTGAGACATAGCGGGGAAAACAGTGGGATACAACGGGGACACAGCAGTGGACACAGCGGGACACAGCGGGGGACACAGCGGGACACAGTGGGGGACACAGCGGGAGACACAGCAGAACACAGCTGGACACAGAGGGGGACACAGGTGGGACTCAGCGAGACACGGCGGGGACACAGCGGGACTCAGCGGGGGACACAGCGGTACACAGCGGGACACAGCGGGACACAGCGGGGGACACAGAGGAACACAGAGGGGGACACAGAGGGGTACACAGCGGGACACAGCGGGGAACACAGCGAGGGCACAGTGGTGACACAGCGAGACACAGTGGTTTACACAGCTGGGGACACAAAGGGACACATCGGGGGACACAGCAAAGACACAGCGCAACAAAGCTTGGGACACAGCGAGGACATATCGGGACACAGCGTGACACAGCAGGGACACAGCAGGGACACAGCAGGGACACAGCGGGGGACACAGCGGGACACAGCGGGAAACAACGGGGAACACAGCGAGGACACAGCGGGACCCAGCGGAATACAGCGACGATACAGTGGGGACACAGCGGGACACAGCGGGGTACACAGCTGGGGACACAAAGGGACACATCGGGGGACACAGCATGGGACACAGCAAGGACAAAGCGGGACACAGCGGGACACAGCGGGACACAGCAGGGACACAGAAGTAGTCACAGCGGGACACAGCGGGGGACACAGCGGGACATAGCGGGGGACACAGCGGGACACAGTGGGGGACACAGCGAGGACACAGCGGGACACAGCGGGACACAGCGTAGATACAGCGGGAACACAGCGGGACACAGCGGGGTACACACCTGGGGACACAATGGGACACAGC
>NW_012321637.1:0-1619 GCF_000151885.1 Dipodomys ordii
TGGTATGCTTGTTCTATTTTTTCCCCCAAGTAGTTCATGAGAGAAAATTGCAGTTCTCATAACCATCTCAAGATGAAGCGCGATAGCCGTAAACAAGATGTATGAGTAATCAGGAAGGGCAAAATTCGGTTCTGGTCAGTCACTCACTCAGTCAGTCAGTCCTCACCTACCCGGCAGTGGGGAGTGAGAGTTCTGACATACACATACATATAGGTTGTTATGATTCATTATTATCATCATTTGCTTTTCCTCTGTCATAGCCATGACGACGGGGAGGGGGGAGGGCGGGGTTTCGACCTCCAGCCGACGTGTTGCGGAGGGGGAGGGGGAGGGGGAGGAGTCGCTCGTTCCCTGGATAGATCCGTCTCCCCTCCTCTCCACCATTCTCTCCCTCCCCTCTCCCCCCGCCCACCCCGCCTTCGGGCTTCCCTGGAGTCCTGCTCCTAATTATCTCTTTAATATCTCTTTATCTTGCAGCCCCTGCTTCCTGACCGGATGGTGATATCTGAAGCACTCAGCGACAACCAGACAGCCAGAGGGGAACGCGAGCCATCCATGCAGGTGGCGTAACCGTCCATCCTCACCCCCCCGCAGGCGATTACTCGACCACGACCACGACCTCCGACCCCCCCCCCCGCACCAAAATCCACAACCCTACCCTCGGAACAAAATAAAACAAATTTGCTTGAATTTCACGCTGCCTTTTCTTTGTAATTGACGCAATAGGCGAAGGGGAGGGATCTCATTTCTGGTGCTTGACCGGGGGAGGGGACGGGGGAGGGAACGGGGGAATTGGAGAGGAGAGAATAGGGGTCAGAGGGCATCTCAGTGTATTTGTGTGTGTGCGTGCGTGCATATTTGAGGAAACAAAGATCGGACGCGACAGAGCATGTATGTAGTCCAGCCGGACGAATTCACCACGTCTCTGTCTCTTGTCTCTCTGTTTCTGTTTCTCTATTTCTCTCTCTGTGTCTCTCTTTGTCGCTGTCTGTCTGTCTGTCTGTCTGTCTGTCTGTCTGTCTCTCTCTCTCTCTCTGTCTCTCTCTCTCTCGTTTGAATTCTCTCTCCCGCCCGCCCGCCCGCCCGCCCGCCCGCACTCCCTCCCTCCTTTTCCTCTCGACTTGCCAGTCAATCCTGGGGCTTGAGCTACTGTACTGGCGCTCCAACACACAATGGTCCCACTCCGAGCCTGCCTGCCTGCCTGCCTGCCTATGCATGGGCCCCATACTCCAACGAGGCACATCATCATCCCCACCCCACCCCTTCTCTGAAAAGAAGGCAGTCTCTCTCGGGGCCAGCCAGCCTGGGCCGGTTTTCTCAGTCAGTCAGTGCGTGGTTTGTTTGTTCTTTTTTTTCCCCCATGCATTTCATGAGAGAAAACTGCAATTCACAAAACCACCACCAGATGGCACGCGTTCGCCGTCGGCAAGGTGGATGGGGCGGCGGGAGGGGCAAAACACGGGTCGGGTCAGTCACTCACTCAGTCAGTCAGTCCTCACCTACCCGGCAGTGGGGAGTGAGAGTTCTGACATACACATACATATAGGTTGTTATGATTCATTATTATCATCATTTGCTTTTCCTCTGTCGTAGCCATGACGACGGGGAGGGGGGAGGGC
>NW_012321638.1:0-1619 GCF_000151885.1 Dipodomys ordii
TCGTTCTTCTGCTTTTCCTTCTGCTTCTCCTTCTGCTTCTGCATCTTCTTCTTTTTGCTACTGCCTCTGCTTCTTCTGTTCCTTCTGCTTCTCCTTCTGCTTTTGCTTCTCTTTCTGCTGCTGCTTCTCCTTCTGCTTCTCCAGATTCTGCTTCTTCTGCTTCTCCTGCTTCTCCTTCTCCTTCAGGTTCTGCTTCTGCTTCTGCTCCTCCTGCTGCTGCTTCTTCTGCTTCTCCTGCTACTCTTTCTGCTTCTCCTTCTGCTTCTGCTTCTTCTTCTGCTCCTTCTCCTTCTTCTGTTTCTTCTTCTTCTGCTGCTTCTCCCGCTTCTGCTTCTTCTGCTTCTCCTGCTTGTCCTTCTGCTTCTGCTTCTCCTTTTCCTTCTTCTGCTTCTCTTTCTGCTTCTGCTTCTGCTTCTTCTGATTCTCCAACTTCTCCTTCTCCTTCTCCTTCTGTTTCTGCTTCTCTTTCTGCATCTGCATATCCTTCTGCTTCAACTTCTGCTGCTCCTTCTCCTTCTTCTTTTTCTCCCTCTGCTTCGGCTTCTGCTTCTTATGCTTCCTTTTTTCTCCTGCTTCTGCTTCTCCTGCTTCTGCTTCTTATGCTTCTACTGCTTCTTCTTCTGCTTCTGCTTCTTCTGCTTCTACTTCTCTTTCTGCTTCTGCTTCTCCTTGTTTTTCTGCTTCTTCTGCTGCTTCTCCTTCTGCTGCTTCTTCTACTTCTCCTTCTGCTTCTCTTTTTGCTTCTCCTTCTGTTTCTGCTTCTGCTTCTTCTGTTTCTCCTGCCTGAATTTCAGGTTCTACTTGTTCTGCTGCTTCTCCTTCTGCTTCTGCTTCTACTTCTGATTCTGTTTCTGCTTCTTCTCTTTCAGCTTCTTCTGCTTCTGCATCTTGTGCTTCTCCTGCTTCTCATTCTGCTTCTCATTCCGCTTCTGCTTGTCCTTCTGCTTCTACTTCTCCTCCTTCTCCTTCTCCTACTTCTGCTTCTCCTTCAGCTTCTGCATCTTCTGCTTCTCCTGCTTCTCCTTCTGCATCTCCTTTTGCTTGTGCTTGTGCTTATGCTTCGTCTTCTGCCTCTGCTTCTCCTTCTCCTTCTTTTGCTTCTACTTTTGCTTCTGCTTCTTCTGCTTTTCCTGCTTCTCCTTCTGCTTCTGCTTCTTCTGCTTCTCCTGCTTCTCCTTCTGCATCTTCTTCTGTTTCTGCTTCTCCTTCTCCTTCTTCTGCTTCTCCTTCTGCTTCTCCTTCTGCTTCTTCTTCTTCTGCTTTACCTGCTTCTCTTTCTGCTTCTCCTTCTGCTTCTCCTTCTGTTTCTCCTTCTCCTCGTTCTTCTGCTTTTTCTTCTGCGTCTCCTTCTGCTTCTGCTACAACTGCTACTGCTTCTACTTCTTCTGATTCTTCTGCTTCCCCTTCTGCTTTTGATTCTCTTTCTGCTTCTGCTTCTCCTTCTGCTTCTCATTCTGCTTCTCCAGATTCTGCTTCTACTGCTTCTCCTGCTTCTCCTTCTGCTTCAGGTTCTACTTCTTCTTCTTCGGATTCTTATGCTTCTGCTTCTCCTGCTTCTGCTTCTCCAGAATTAATCCTTCTGCTGCTCTTTCTGCTTCTCCTGCTGCTTTCCTTCTCCT
>NW_012321639.1:0-1619 GCF_000151885.1 Dipodomys ordii
TGGATGGAGCTAGAAGAATCATGTTGAGCGAGGTAAGCCAAGAGCAAAGAGACAAATGGTATATGGTCTCCCTGATAAGTGGATGCTGTGTCTTGCTGTGTCCCCGCTGTGTCCCCGCTGTGTCCTCCTGTGTCCCCGCTGTGTCCTTGCTGTTTAACTGCTATGTCCCTCTGTGTCCCCGCTGTGTTCCACTGTGTCTCGCATTGTCCCCCTATGTCCCCGCTGTGTCCTCATTGTGTCCCCCTCTGTGTCCCACTGTGTTCCCCGCTGTGTACCCCGCTGTGTCCCACTGTGTCCCGGTGTGTGCCCCCTTTGTTCCCCTCTGTGTCCTGCTGTGTCCCCTGCTGTGTCACCGCTGTGTCCCACTGTGTCCCCGCTGTGTAACGCTGTGTCCCCCTTTGTGTCCCGCTGTGTCCCCCGCTGTGTCCCTGCTGTGTCCCTTTGTGTCCCTTTGTGTCCCGCTGTGTACCCCGCAGTGTCCTGCTGTGTCGCCCAATGTGTCCCGCTGTGTCCCGCTGTGTCCCCACTGTGTCCCGCTGTGTCCCCGCTGTGTCCCCTGCTGTGTCCCGCTTTGTCCCCTGCTGTGTCCCCCGCTGTGTCCCGCTCTTTCACGCTGTATCCTGCTGTGTCCTTGCTGTGTCCCCATTTGTGTCCCGCTGTGTCCCGCTGGGTCCCCCGCTGTGTTCCGCTGTGTCCCCATGTGTCACGCTGTGTCCTCGCTGTGTATCCCTCTGTGTCCCGCTTTGTCCTTGCTGTTTCCCCCACTGTGTCCCCGCTGTGACCCGATGTGTCCCTGCTGTGTCCCCCGCTGTGTCCCGCTGTGTCCCGCTCTGTCCCCGGCTGTGTACCCTGCTGTGTCCCGCTTTTCACGCTGTGCCCCGCTGTGTCCTTGCTGTGTCCCCCTTTGTGTCTCGCTGTGTCCTCTTTGTGTCCCCCTCTGTGTCCCGCTGTGTCCCCATGTGTCACGCTGTGTCCTCTCTGTGTATCCTTCTGTGTCCCGCTGTGTTATCACTGTGTCCCACACTGTGTCCCCGCTTTGACCAGCTGTGTCCCTGCTGTGTCCCTGCTTGTCCCGCTGTGTCCCGCTGTGTCCCCGCTCTCCCCCATTGTGTCCCGTTGTGTCCCCGCTGTCTGCATGTGTGTCCCCGCTGTCCCCCGCTGTGTCCCCCGCTGTGTCCCGCTGTGTCCTCGCTGTGTCCCCAGCTGTGTCCCGCTGTATCCCCTGCTGTGTCCCCCACTGTGTCCCGATGTGTCCCCGCTGTGTCCCCAGCTGTGTCCCCGCTGTGTCCCACTCTGTACCCACTGTGTCCCGCTTTGTCCCGCTCTGTCCCCCGCTGTGTCCCGCTGTGTCCCCTGCTGTGTCCCGTTGTGTTTCCCGCTGTGTCCCGCTGTTTCCTGCTGTGTACCCCCTGTGTCCCGCTGTGTACCGATGTATCCCCGCTGTGTCCCCGCTGTGTCTCCCTGCTGTCTCCCGCTGTGTCCCCACTGTGTTCCGCTGTGTCCCCGCTGTGTCCCCGCTGTGTCTCCCTGCTGTCCCCCGCTGTGTCCCCTCTGTTTCCCGCTGTGTCCCGCTGTGTCCCAGGTGTGTCCTCGCTGTGTAACCGCTGTGTCCCTGGTGT
>NW_012321640.1:0-1619 GCF_000151885.1 Dipodomys ordii
CTTGATAGAGAAGCTGGTAATGTAGAAGTAGAAGAAGTTGAAGGAGAATAAGACTTTTTTCAGAAGAAGGAGTGGAGAGGTCGTGGCTGTTGATTATGTGGAAGGACTAGCAGATAAGTAGATGGATTGTTTTGATTAGTAGAAGAAGCATAATCATGTTGATATGTGTGGAAGGAGAAGGAGAAGCAGAGTTGTTAGAAGAAGCATAAGGACAAGCACAATTGGAAGGAGATGCTGAAGGAGAAGCTGAGTAAGCAGAAGATGTTGGAGAATTTGATGTAGGAGAAGGAGAAGGAGGAGAAGCAGAATCAGAAGGAGAAGCAGAAGCGGAATGAGAAGCAGAAAGAGAAGCTGGAGAAGCACAAGAAGCAGAAGCTGGAGAAGCCGAAAGAGAAGAAGAAGAAGAACAGAATCAGAATCTGAAGTAGAAGCAGAAGCAGAAGGAGAAGCAGCAGAAGAAGTAGAATGAGAAATTCAGGCAGGTAGAAACAGAAGAAGCAGAAGCAGAAGCAGAATGCGAAGCAAAAAGAGAAGGAGAAGGAGAAGGAGAAGAAGCAGCAGAAGGAGAAGCAGCAGAAGAAGCAGAAAAACAAGCAGGAGAAGCAGAAGCACAAAGAGAAGTAGAAGCAGAAGAAGCAGAAGCAGAAGAAGCATTAGAAGCATAAGAAGCAGAAGCAGGAAAAGCAGAAGCAGAAGATAAAGAAGAAGCATAAGAAGCAGAAGCAGAGGGAGAAACAGAAGAAGGAGAAAGAGCAGCAGAAGGTGAAGCAGAAGGAGATGCAGAAGCAGAAAGCGAAGCAGAAACAGAAGGAGAAGAAGAATCAGAAGAAGTAGAAGCACTAGCAGTTGTAGCAGAAGCAGAAGGAGAAGCCGAAAGAAAAGCAGAAGAACAAGAAGGAGAAGGAGAAACAGAAGGAGAAGCAGAAGGAGAAGCAGAAAGAGAAGCAGGTAAAGCAGAAGAAGAAGAAGCAGAAGGAGAATCAGAAGGAGAAGCAGAAGAAGGAGAAGGAGAAGCAGAAGCAGAAGAAGATGCAGAAGGAGAAGCAGGAGAAGCAGAAGATGAAGGAGAAGCAGGAAAAGCAGAAGAAGCAGAAGAAAAAGGAGAAGCAAAAGAAGGAGAAGCAGAAACAGAAGAAAAAGCATAATGACAAGCACAAGCAGAAGGAGATGCAGAAGGAGAAGCAGGAGAAGCAGAAGAAGCAGAAGATGAAGGAGCAGCAGAAGTAGGAGAAGGAGAAGGAGGAGAAGCAGAAGCAGAAGGAGAAGCAGAAGCGGAATGAGAAGCAGAAAGAGAAGCAGGAGAAGCACAAGAAGCAGAAGCAGGAAAAGCCGAAAGAGAAGAAGCAGAAACAGAAGCATAAGTAGAAGGAGAAGCAGCAGAAGAAGTAGAACCAGAAATTCAGGCAGGAGAAACAGAAGAAGCAGAAGCAGAAAGAGAAGCAAAAAGAGAAGCAGAAGGAGAAGTAGAAGAAGCAGCAGAAGGAGAAGCAGCAGAAGAAGCAGAAAAACAAGCAGGAGAAGCAGAAGCAGAAAGAGAAGTAGAAGCAGAAGAAGCAGAAGAAGCAGAAGCAGAAGAAGAAGCAGTAGAAGCATAAGAAGCAGAAGCAGGAGAAGCAGAA
>NW_012321641.1:0-1619 GCF_000151885.1 Dipodomys ordii
GACAGAGTGGGGGCACTGCGAGACTCAGCGGGACACAGCGAGTTTTCAGCGGGACACATTGGTGACACAGCGGGGAAAACAGCAGGACAAAGCAGCGGGCACAGTGGGGGACACAGCGCGACACAGCAAGACATAGCATGGACACAGCAGTAGACACATCGGGACATAGCGGGGGACACAGATGGGGACACAACGGGACACAGCGTTGGACACAGCGAGGACACAGCAGGACCCACCGGGACCCAACGGGGGACACAGCGAGGACACAGCATGACACAGCGGGGGCACAGCGAGGACACAGCGGGGGACACAGCGGGACACAGCGGGGAACACAGCGAGGACACAGCGGCACCGAGCGGGACACAGCGTCGATACAGCGGGCACACAGCGTTACACAGCGTGGTACTCAGCTGTTGACACAACGGGACACAGTGGGGGCACAGCCGGACACAGCGGGACACAGTGGGACACAGAGGAGACAAAGCGTGAGACACAGTGAGGGACAGAGCGGGAGACAGCGGGGAACACAGCGAGGACACTGCGGGACACAGCGGGACACAGCGTCGATACAGCGGGGACACAGCGTTACACAGCGTAGTACACATCTGTTTCCACAACGGGACACAGTGGGGGCACAGCCGGACACAGTGGGACACAGTGGGACACAGCGGGGACAAAGCGTGAGACACAGCAGGGGACAGAGAGGGAGACAGCAGGGGACACAGCGAGGAAACAGCGGGACACAGCGGTGACACAGCGGGGACTCAGCGGGGGACACAGCGGGACACAGCGGGGGACACAGCGGGACACAGCGGGGGACACATCGAGGACCCAGCGGGACACAGTGGGATACAGCGTAGATACAGCGGGCACACATCGTTACACAGCGTGGTACACAGCTGTGGACACAACGAAATACAGTGGGGGCACAGTGGGACACAGCGGGACACAGTGGGACACAGCGGGGACAAAGCGTGAGACACAGGGGGGACAGAGCGGGAGACAGCGGGGGACACAGCGAGGACACAGCGGGACACAGCGGGGACTCAGCGGGGGACACAGCAGGAGACAAAGAGGGACACCACGATACACAGCGGGACACAGCGGGAAACAGCAGTGACCCTGCGGGGACACAGTGGGACACAGCTGGGGACACAGCGGGACACAGAGGGGGACAGAGCGGGAAACAGAGGGGGACAGAGCGTGGGACACAGCGAGACACAGCAGGGACAAAGCTGGACACAGCGGGGTACACAGAGGGACACAGCGGGGACGCAGCGGGCAAACAGCGTGACACAGCAGGACACAGCGGGACACAGCGGGGGACACAGCAGTACACAGCAGGACAAAGCGGGACACAGCGGGGACACAGCAGAGACACAGCGGGGGACACAGCGGGACAGAGTGGGGTACACAGCTGGGGACACAGCGAGGACACAGCGGGACACAGCGGGACACATCGGGGACACTGCGGGAACATAGCAGGACACAGCGGGGGACACAGCGGGACACAGCGGGACACAGCTGGGGACACAGCGGGGACACAGCGGGACACAGCGGAACACAGCGGGAGACAAAGCAGAAGACAGCGGGACACACAGTGAGGACACAGGGGGTGA
>NW_012321642.1:0-1619 GCF_000151885.1 Dipodomys ordii
ATCAGTTGCTGCTGTGTCCGCTGTGTCCCCGCTGTGTCCCCAGTGTGTCCCACTGTGTCCCCGCTGTGTCCCCGCTGTGTCCCGCTGTGTCCCACTCTGTCCCCACTGTGTCCCGCTTTGTCCCGCTGTGTCCCCCGCTGAGTCCCGCTGTGTGCCCCCTTTGTTCCCCTCTGTGTCCTGCTGTATCCCCAGCTGTGTCCCGCTGTGTCCCCAGCTGTATCCCGCTGTGTCCCGCTGTGTCCCCGCTGTGTAACGCTGGATCCCCCATTGTGTCCCGCTGTGTCCCACATTGTGTCCCGCTGTGTCCCCAGCTGTGTCCCTGCTGTGTCCCGCTGTGTCCCGCTGTGTCCCGCTGTGTACCCCGCAGTGTCCTGCTGTGTCACCCGATGTGTCCCGCTGTGTCCTCGCTGTGTCCCCACTGTGTCCCTGCTGTGTCTCCGCTGTGTCCCTCTGTGTCCCTGGTGTGTCCTCGCTTTGTAATCGCTGAGTCCCTCTGTGTCCCGCTGTGTCCCACTGTGTCCCCCACTGTGTCCCCGCTGTGTCCTCCTGTGTCCCGCTGTGTCCTCGCTGTGTCCTTCTGTATCCCGCTGTGTCCCCCGCTCTGTCCCCCACTATTTCCCCGCTGTGACCCGCTGTGTCCCGCTGTGTCCCACTGTGTCCCCGCTGTGTCCCGCTGTGTCCCCCGCTGTGTCCGGTTGTGTTTCCCGCTGTGTCCCGTTGTGTCCTGATGTGTACCCCCTGTGTCCTGCTGTGTACCGATGTGTCCCCGCTGTGTCCCCGGGGTGTCTCCCTGCTGTCCCCCGCTGTGTCCCCACTGTGTTCCGCTGTGTTCCGCTGTGTCCCAGCTGTGTCCCCCTGCTGTCCCCCGCTGTGTCCCCCGCTGTGTCCCCACTGTGTTCCACTGTGTCCTTGCTGTGTCCCCATTGTTTCCTGCTGTGTCCTGCTGTGTCCGGCTGTGTCCCCGCTGTCCCCCGCTGTGACCCCTGCTGTGTCCCCGCAGTGGCCATCTGTGTCCCGTTTTGTCCCGCTGTGTCCCGCTTAGTCCCCGCTTTGTCCTCTGCTTTGTCCCCTCTGTGTCCCGCTGTGTCCCCCACTGTGTCCCGCTGTGTCCCCTGCTGTGTTCCCTGCTGTGTCCCGCTGTGTCCCGTTGTGTTCTCGCTGTGTCCCGCTCTTTCCCGCTGTGTCCCGCTGTGTCCCGCTGTGTCCTGCTGTGTCCGCCTCTGTGTTCCACGCTTTCTCCCGCTGTGTCCCCGCTGTGTCCCTGCAGTGTCCCCGCTGGGTCCCGCTGTGTCCTGGCTGTGTCCCCGCTCTGTCCCGCTGTGTCCCTGGTGTGTCCTCTCTGTGTAACTGCTATGTCCGTCTCTGTCCCCGCTGTGTCCCACTGTGTCCCGCAGTGTCCCCCTATGTCCCCTCTGTGTCCTCGCTGTATCCCCTGCTGTGTCCCACTGTGCCCCCCGCTGTGTGCCGCTGTGTCCCCGCTGTGTCCCAGATGTGTCCCGCTGTGTCCCCGTTGTTTCCCGGTTTGTCCCCACTGTCCCCAGCTGTGTCCCTCGCTGTGTACCTCTGTGTCTCGCTCTGTCCTCGCTTTTGTTCCTGCGATGTCCCGCTGTGGTCCCGCT
>NW_012321643.1:0-1619 GCF_000151885.1 Dipodomys ordii
GAAGGTAGTATTTTGTCTGTTCACTTCCACTGAATTCCATAAACGTTGGAACTTCTCTCCATATGTCTTCAGTGACTCACTGATGATTTAGCAATGTGTTATTCAGTCTCTGTGAGTTTCAGATATTTTTGTGATGCTTTTTGATGTTGAAATCTAATTTGGTCCCATTGTGTTCTGACAGGATACAAGGAGTAATTTCCTTTTTATTTTTGAACTTTCACAGATTTTCTTTGTGAGCGAAGATATGATCTATTTTGGAGAACGTTCCATGGGCTCTTAGGTATAGCTTGTCAAGCCAGTATTTGTTTTTGATTTTTTTGCTAGATTTTGACCTGGATGGCCTGTGCAGAGGTAAGAATGATGCGTTCAAACAACCAACAATGTGTTTGGATTTTATGAATATTTTTAGGGCAAGTAGTATTTGTGTGATGAATTTGAGAGATCTAGGATTCAAGGCATTGATATTTAGCATTGTTATATCCCCCTGATGGAGAGTTTCCTTTATCAACATTTAATGTCCTTTTTATTCTCTTTTTACTTTTATAACAATTTTAATTTAAATCCAATCTTATCTAGTATTAATATAAATACTCTGGCCTGTTTATGAGGTCCATTTTTAATTTGTAATGATGATGTACAGAAGGGATACAATTACATAAGTCAGATAATGAGCACATTTCTTTTTGAACAGTGTCACCTCTTCCCTCATGTTCTCCCAGTTTTTCCCTTTCAACCTCCCTCCCCCCTAAGTTGTATAGTTCATTTTCAAGGTAGTGTCTATTGAGTGGCACTGCTACATTTGTTCACCCTTTGTCCCACCAGTTCTCTGTTTCCCCTTGCCATTTCCAAACTAATATATAGGACCAAAGTTGCAGAAATTAAAATATAAAACAGTATCCGAATTCAGAGGGAAAAAGCAAAATAATAAAAAATACTCTCATTATCATTTCTTGGAGATCAATTTGATGATCATTATTTTATATGATAATGTTCATATAGCAATTGAGCCTTTGTGATCCTCTCCAAAGGGCATCCTCCTTTGATCTCACTGTATAAGAGTTTAGAATCCCATGTAATTTATCATGTCCAAATGTAATGTTTTCTCTTTTACCATCCAAATGTGTTAAGTTGTAGATTTAGAGGCACATTCTAATACAACAAATGAGAGAAATCAGGCAACCCACATTTCTTTGAGTCTGACTTTCCTCACTTAATATAGGTTTGTTCCAAGTCTTTCCTTTTCCTTATGAATGCTGTAATATTTTTTCTGGGTGAATAGAGTTGCAGCATACTGAAGAGTTTCTTCAGGACAAAGGAAAAAGTTAGCAGGGTATATAGAAAGAGAACAGAATGGAAGAAGATTTTTACTAACTAAGCATTAGACAAGGGTTTACATAACTTACCCATATTTACAGATCAAAAAAACCCTCAAATCAACAAGAGCCAAATTAATATATGGGATAATGACTTAAAGAGAACTTCTTAGAAGAAAAGTAACAATGACAGATAGACATATCTATCTCCATGAAAGAAATGCAAATCCACACAACACTGAGATTCTTCTCACCCCTGTTACAATGTCATTATGAAAAAATGAACAATCACAGATACTGATAGGG
>NW_012321644.1:0-1619 GCF_000151885.1 Dipodomys ordii
GCTTCTCCTTCTGATTCTCCTTCTGCTTCTTCTTCTTCTGCTTTACCTACTTCTCCTTCTGCTGCTCCTTCTGTTTCTCCTTCTCCTTCTTGTTCTTCTGCTTTTCCTTCTGCTTCTCGTTCTGCTTCTGCTACAACTGCTACTGCTTCTACTTCTTCTGTTTCATCTGCTTCTCCTTCTGCTTCAGGTTCTGCTTCTGCTTCTTCGGATTCTTATGCTTCTGCTTCTCCTGCTTCTGCTTCTTCTGCTTCCCCTCCTTCTCTTTCTGCTTCTCCTTCTGTTTCTGCTTCTCCTTCTGCTTCTGCTTCTTGTCCTTCACCTGTTTCTTCTGCTTCTGCTTCTGCTTCTCCTGTTTCTGCTTCTCCTGCTTCTCCTTCTGCTGCTCTTTCTGCTTCTCCTGCTGCTTTTCCTTCTCCTGCTCCTTCTTCTGCTTCTCTTTCTGCTTCTCCTTCTGTTTCTCCTTCTCCTTCTCGTTCTTCTGCTTTTCCTTCTGCTTCTCCTTCTGCTTCTGCATCTTCTGCTTCTTCTGCTACTGCCTCTGCTTCTTCTGTTTCTTCTGCTTCTCCTTCTGCTTTTGCTTCTCTTTCTGCTTCTGCTTCTCCTTCTGCTTCTCCAGATTCTGCTTCTTCTGCTTCTCCTGCTTCTCCTTCTGCTTCAGGTTCTGCTTCTGCTTCTTCGGCTTCTTCTGCTTCTGCTTCTCCTGCTGCTGCTTCTTCTGCTTCTCCTGCTTCTCTTTTTGCTTTTCCTTCTGTTTCTACTTCTCCTTCTGCTTCTGCTTCTTCTCCTTCTTCTGTTTCTTCTGCTTCTCCTGCTTCTGCTTCTAGTGCTTCTCGTCCTGATTCTCCTTCTCTTCTTCTGCTTCTCCTTTTGCTTCTGCTTCTCCTTCTGCTTCTGCTTCAATTTCTCCTTCTGCTTCTCATTCTGCTTCTGCGTCTTTTGTTTCTTCTGCTTCTCCTGCTTCTGCTTCTCCTGATTCTCCTACTTCTCGTGCTGCTTTTCCTTCTGCGTCTCTTTCTGCTTCTGCTTATCCTTTTGCTTCTCCTACTCCTAATCCTTCTCTCTCGCCTTCTCCGACTTCTTCTTCTTCTGCTTCTCTTGCTGCTTCTGCTTCTGCTTATTATACTATTACTGTTTCTTCTGCTTCTGCTTCAGATTTTGCTTCTTTTGTTTCTCCTTCTGCTTCAGATTCTGCTTCTGCTTCTTCGGCTCCTCCTGTTTCTTCTGCTTCTCCTGCTTCTGCTTCTCCTGCTTCTCTTTCTGCTTCTCCTTCGCTTCTGCTTCTCTTTCTGCTTCTGCTTCTGCTCTTCTCCTTCTTCTGTTTCTTTTGCTTCTGTTTCTTCTGCTTCTTCTTCTGTTCCATCTGATTCTACTTCTGCTTCTCCTTCTTCTCCTCTTTCTGCTTCCTCTTCTGCTTCTTCTGATTCTCCTGCTTCTCCTTCTTGTTCTCCTTCTGTTTCTGCTTCTCTTTCTGCTTCTGCTTCTCCTTCTGCTGCTCCTTCTCCTTCTCCTTCTTCTGCTTCTCCCAGTGCTTCTGCTTCTGCTTCTTTTGCTTATTCTTTTTCTTCTGCTTCTGCTGCTCTGCATCTGCTTCTTCTGCTTCTACTGCTTCTCCTTATGCT
>NW_012321645.1:0-1619 GCF_000151885.1 Dipodomys ordii
TAATTCTACTATTTCTATTTCTATCTGCTTCTGCTTCAGATTGTGCTTCGAGTTTCTCCTGTTTCTTCTGCTTCTGCTTCTCCTGCTTCTTCTAGATTCTCCTGCTTCCCTTTCTGCTTCTCCTTCTGCTTCTGCTTCTACTTCTGCTTCTGCTTCTGCTCTTCTCCTTCTGTTTCTTTTGCTTCTGTTTCTTCTGCTTCTTCTTCTTCTGTTTCTTCTGATTCTACTTCTGCTTCTCCTTCTTCTCCTTCTCTTTCTGCTTCTTCTGATTCTCCTGCTTCTCCTTCTTGTTCTCCTTCTGTTTCTGCTTCTCTTTCTGCTTCTGCTTCTCCTTCTGCTGCTCCTTCTCCTTCTCCTTCTTCTGCTTCTCTCACTGCTTCTGCTTCTGCTTCTTTTGCTTATTCTTTTTCTTCTGCTTCTGCTTCTCCTGCTTCTGCTTCTTCTCCTTCTACTGCTTCTCCTTATACTTCTCCTTATGCTTCTCCTTATGCTGCTGCTTCTTTTTCTTCTTCTTCTTCGTCTTCTTCTTCTTCTCTTTCTTCTGCTTCTGCTTTTCCTGCCTCTTCTGCTTCTACTGCTTCTCTTTCTGCTTCTTGTCCTTCTCCTGTTTCTTCTCCTTCTGCTTCTCCTGCTTCTGCTTCTTCTGCTTTTCCTGCTTCTCTTTCTGCTTCTCCTTCTGCTTCTCCTTCTGGTTCTGCTCCTTCTCCTTCTTCTGTTTCTTCTTCTTCTGCTTCTCCCGCTTGTGCATCTTCTGCTTCTCCTGCTTCTCGTTCTGCTTCTCTTCGTCGGCTTCTCTTTCTATTTCTGGTTCTGCTTCTTCTGATTCTGATTCTTCTCCTTCTTCTTCTCCTTCTGCTTCTGCGTCTTCTGCATTTCCTGCTTCTCCTTCTGCATCTCCTTCTGCTTGTGCTTTTCCTTCTGCTTCTTCTTCTGCTCCGGCTTCTCCTTCTCCTTCTTCTACTTCTCCTTCTGCTTTTACTTCTGCTTCTTCTTCTTCTCCTTCTACTTCTCCTTCTTCTTTTGCTTCTTCTCCTTCTTCTTCTTCTTCTTCTTCTTCTTCTTCTTCTTCTTCTTCTTCTTCTTCTTCTTCTTCTTCTTCTTCTTCTTCTTCTTCTTCTTCTTCTTCTTCCTCTGTTTCTGCTTCTCCTTCTTCTGCATTTGTGCTTCTCCTGCTTCTCTTTCTTCTTCCCATTCTTCTGCTTCTCCTTCTGCTTCTCCTATTGCTTCTGCTGCCCTTCCTTCTCCTTCTCCTACTTCTGCTTCTCCTTCTCCGTCTGCTTCTTCTGCTTCTCCTGCTTCTCCTTCTGCATCTTCTTCTGCTTCTGCTTCTCCTTCTGCTGCTTCTTCTGTTTCTGCTTCTCCTTCTCCTTCTTCTGCTTTTCCTTCTGCTTCTCCTTCTGCTTCTCCTTCTCCTGCTCGTTCTTCTGCTTTTCCTACTGCTTTTCCTTCTGCTTCTGGTACAACGACTACTGCTTCTGCTTCTTTTGTTTCTTCTGCTTCTACTTCTGCTTTTGATTCTCTTTCTGCTTCTGCTTCTCCTTCTGCTTCTCATTCTGCTTCTCCAGATTCTGCTTCTTCTACTTCTCCTGCTTCAGGTTCTGCTTCTGCTCTTCGGATCT
>NW_012321646.1:0-1619 GCF_000151885.1 Dipodomys ordii
ACACATGCTTTCTTCAAAGCTATGTTATTCATGTGTTCTGGATCTATTATCCATAGCCTAAATGATGAACAAGATATCCGAAAAATAGGAGGAATAGCCAAATTACTTCCATTTACCACTTCAGCTCTAATCATCGGCAGCTTAGCATTAACAGGTATGCCTTTCCTCACAGGATTTTACTCTAAAGACCTAATTATTGAAGCAATAAACACGTCGTATACAAACGCCTGAGCCCTAATCATTACCCTAATTGCAACCTCACTTACTGCGGCCTACAGCACACGAATCATCTTCTTTGTCCTTACAAACTACCCACGATTCCAACCTATAACCCCAATTAACGAAAATCACCCTAACTTGATTTATCCAATTTTACGACTCTTACTCGGCAGCATCTTCGCAGGATATATTATTTCAAACTTTATTAATCCAATTAATACACCAATCATGACTATACCAACTATAATTAAACTAACAGCCCTCATCATCACAATCACAGGATTTGTAATCGCATTAGAACTAAATTCTATAACACTCTACCTAAAACTCTATCCAAATTCATATCACTATAACTTCTCTAACATGCTAGGCTATTTTCCATTAATTGTACATCGTTACATCCCATTTTCTAACCTATCTTTCAATCAAAAAATAGCTACTTCAACACTAGATTATATCTGAACAGAAAAATCTATGCCTAAACTTATTAGCTCATTACAACAATCAGCATCCTCCTCTCATCAAACCATAAAGGACTAATCGCAATCTATTTCCTATCATTCTTCTATCTATTCTAGTCATAATTCTTATATCTACCTAAACCCCACGAGTCACCTCCACAATAATAAATACACCAACAAACAATGACCACCCCGCTACAACCATCAACCAACTTCCATAACTATATATAGCTCCAACACCTACAGAATCTTCTCGAACTAAAACTATCTCATCATTATCAAATACAACCCACTCATCCACATCATATACATTATCTAACACATTTACTCCCTCATCTCCAAGCACATAAACTACTAACATAGCCTCTATAATTACCCCTAATAAAAGCAACATTCATAGTCAAATATTAGAACTTCAAGCTTCAGGATACTCCTCTGTAGCTATTGCAGTAGTATAACCAAATACTACCAATATTCCACCCAAATAAATTAAGAATACTATCAATCCTATATAAGAACTTCCATATAACATTATTAACCCACACCCAACTCCACCACTAATAATCAACCCTAAACCAGCATAAATAGGAGAAGGCTTCGCAGCAACACCAACAAACCCTACCACCATAATTGTTAACAGAATATACAATAAGTATGTCATAATTACTACATGGACTAAAACCAGGACTAATGACATGAAAAATCATCGTTGTTAATTCAACTATAGTAACCAATAATGACAATCTTACGAAAGACTCACCCTATTATAAAAATAGTTAATCACGCATTTATTGACCTTCCAGCTCCATCAAACATTTCAGGATGATGAAACTTTGGCTCACTCTTGGGATTTTGCCTAGTCATTCAAATCGCATCAGGTCTATTCCTAGCAATACATTATACACCTGACACCCTCACAGCATTCTCATCAGTCACCCA
>NW_012321647.1:0-1619 GCF_000151885.1 Dipodomys ordii
CAGCGGGGGACACAACGGGTGACACAGCGGGACACAGTGGGGTACACAAAGGGACACAGCGGGGGACACTGTAGCGGACACAGTGGGACTTATCGGGACACAGCGAGACACAGAGGGGAACACAACGGGGGACACAGCGGGACAGAGCGGAGAAATAGTGGGGGACACAGCGGGGGACACTGCGGGATACAGAAGGACACAGCGAGGACACAGCGGGACCCAGGAGGACACGGCGGAGACACAGCGGGGGACACAGTGGAACACAGCTGAGGATACAGCGAGGACGCAGCAGGGACACTGCGGGACACAGCGGGTCACAACGGGGAAATAGTGGGGGACACAGCAGAGGACACAGCGGGATACAGAAGGACACAGCGAGGACACAGCGGGGACAAAGGTTGACACTGCGGGACACAGTGGGACACAGCGTGGACACAGAGGGACATAGAGGTTACACAGCTAGGACACAACAGGGACACAGCGGAACACAGCGGCACACAGAGGGGACACAGCGGGACACAGCGGGACCCAGCGGGGACACAGCGGGAACACAGCGGGACACAGCGGGGGACACAGAGGCGGACACAGCAGGACACAGCGGGACACAGCGGCAGACAGCGGGACACAGGGGGGACACAGCAAGGACACAGCGGGACACAGCAGGACACAGCGGGCAACACAGAGGGGGACACAGCGGGAAATAGTTGGGGACACAGAAAGGACACAGCAGGTCACATTGGGGAAATAGTGGGGGACAAAGCGGGGGACACAGCGGGATACAGAAGGAAACAGTGAGGACACAGCGGGACACAGCGGGACACAGCGGGGACACAGCGGGGACTCAGCGGGGGTCACAGCGTGGGACAAATCGGAACACAGCGTGGATACAGCGGGGACACAGTGGGACGCAGCGTGTCCCACCAGGGAAACAGCGGGACGAAGCGGGACACAGCGGGGGATACAACGGGGGACACAGCGGGACTCAGAGGGGGACATAGCGGGACACAGAGGGGGACACAGAAGGGTACACAGCGGGACACAGCGGGACACAGTAGCGACACAGCAGTAGACAAAGCGGGACACAGCGGGGGACACAGCGTGACACAGCGGGGGACACAGCGGGACACAACAGGGAATACAGCGAGGACCGAGCGGGACCCAGCGGGACACACTGTCGATACAGCGGGACACAGCAGGACACAGCGGGACACAGCGGGGGACACAGCAGGACACAGACGGGGACACAGAAGGGTACATAGTGGGACACAGCGGGGAACATAGCGAGGACACATCGGGACACAGCAGGTTACACAGCTGTGGACACAAAGGGACACATCGGGGGACACAGCGAGGACACAGCAGAACACAGCGTGGGACACGGCGAGGACACAGCGGGACACAGCGGGGGACACAGCGGGACACAGCGGGACACAGTGGGGACAAGCGGGACTCAGCGGGGGACACAGCAGTACACAGCCGTACACAGCGGGACACAGCAGAACACAGCGGGGGACAGAGCGGGACCCAGCGGGGACCCAGCGGGACACAGCGGGGAAACAGCGGGGACTCGGGGGGGACATAGAGGGACAAAGGTGGTCACAGCAGGACACAGAGGGACA
>NW_012321648.1:0-1619 GCF_000151885.1 Dipodomys ordii
GATCCAACAAAAGTGTGAATCGCCCCCCTCCCCTACAAAATCACTCAACCTTACACTGGGAAACAAAAATAAACAAAATTGCATGTAACCCCCTCCACAGTTCGGGAGTGAGGGCCCCAGTGCGGAGAGGGTGTGATTTTCATTTTGTCGCCTAATACTTGCGTAAAGGGAAAAGTGAGCGGTGAAATTGAGACGAGTGAAGAGGGGGGCAGAGGTCTTCCCCAGTATATTTGTGTGTGTGTGTGCGTGCATCTTGAGGAAACTCAAAGATCGGACGCGACAGAGCATGTATATAGTCCAGCTGGACCAATTCACCAGGTCTGGGTCTCTAGTCTCTCTGTATCTGGTCTGTATTTCTCTCTGGGTGTCTCTAGAGATCTCTGTAGGTGAGTGGATCTGTATGTATGTAGGTCTGTCTCTATTTCTCTCTCTCCCCCTCCTCCTCCGCAACACGTCGGCTGTCGGTCGAAACCCCGCCCTCCCCCCTCCCCGTCGTCATGGCTACGACAGAGGAAAAGCAAATGATGATAATAATGAATCATAACAACCTATATGTATGTGTATGTCAGAACTCTCACTCCCCACTGCCGGGTAGGTGAGGACTGACTGACTGAGTGAGTGACTGACCCGACCCGTGTTTTGCCCCTCCCGCCGCCCCATCCACCTTGTCGACGGCGAACGCGCACCATCTAGTGGTGGTTTTGTGAATTGCAGTTTTCTCTCATGAAATGCATGGGGGAAAAAAAAGAACAAACAAACCACGCACTGACTGACTGAGAAAACCGGCCCAGGCTGGCTGGCCCCGAGAGAGACTGCCTTCTTTTCAGAGAAGGGGTGGGGTGGGGATGATGATGTGCCTCGTTGGAGTATGGGGCCCATGCATAGGCAGGCAGGCAGGCAGGCAGGCTCGGAGTGGGACCGTTGTGTGTTGGAGCGCCAGTACAGTAGCTCAAGTCCCAGGATTGACTGGCAAGTCGAGAGGAAAAGGAGGGAGGGAGTGCGGGCGGGCGGGCGGGCGGGAGAGAGAATTCAAACGAGAGAGAGAGAGAGAGAGACAGACAGACAGACCGACAGACAGACAGACAGAGACAAAGAGAGACACACAGAGAGAAATAGAGAAACAGAAACAGAGAGACAAGAGACAGAGACGTGGTGAATTGGTCCGGCTGGACTACATACATGCTCTGTCGCGTCCGATCTTTGAGTTTCCTCAAAGATGCACGCATGCACACACACAGATTCACTGAGATGCCCTCTGCCCCCTCTTCTCTCCTCTCCAATTCCCCCGTCCCCTCCCACCTCCCCCCCGTCAGGCACCAGAAATGAGATCCCTCCCCTTCGCCTATTGCGTCAATTACAAACAAAAGGCAGCGGGAGATTCAAGCAAATTTGTTTTATTTTGTTCCGAGGGTAGGGTTGTGGATTTTGGTGCGGGGGGGGGTCGGAGGTCGTGGTTGTGGTCGAGTAATCGCCTGCGGGGGTGGGGGGGTGAGGATGGACGGTTACGCCACTTGCATGGATGGCTCGCGTTCCCCTCTGGCTGTCTGGTTGCCGCTGAGTTCTTCAGATATCACCATCCGGTCAGGAAGCAGGGGCTGGAAGGTAAAGAGATATTATGA
>NW_012321649.1:0-1619 GCF_000151885.1 Dipodomys ordii
TTCTACTTCTCCTTCTCCTTCTCCATCTCATTCTCTTTCTCCTTCAATTTCTCCTTCTTGTACTTCTCATTCTGCTTCTGCTTCTGCTTCTTCTGTTTCTCCTTCTGCTTCTCCTTCTACTTCTCTTTCTACTTCTAATTCTGCTTCTACTCCTCCTACTCCTAATCCTTCTCTTTCTCCTTCTTATTCTTCTACTTCTCGTTCTGCTTCTACTTCTTCTGTATCTTCTGCTTCTGCTTTTCCAGCTTCTGCTGCTTCTGCTTGTCCTTCTGCTTCAGATTCTCCTTCTGCTTCTTAAACTTCTTCTGTTTCTTCTGCTTCTGCTTCTCCTGCAACTACTTCTTCTGCTTCTGTTTCTATTTCTGCTTCTCCTTCTGCTTCTGCTTCTCCTTCTGCTCCTTCTCCTTCTTCTGTTTCTTCTTCTTCTTCTGCTTCTCCCGCTTCTGCTTCTTCTGCTTCTCCTGATTGTCCTTCTGCTTCTGCTTCTCCTTCTCCCTCTTTTGCTTCTCTTTCTGCTTCTGCTTCTTCTGATTCTCCAACTTCTCCTTCTGTTTCTGCTTCTCTTTCTGCTTCTGCATCTCCTTCTGCTTCACTTTCTGCTGCTCCTTCTCCTTCTTCTGTTTCTCCCTCTGCTTCTACTTCTGCTTCTTATGCTTCTTCTTTTTCTTCTGCTTCTGCTTCTCCTGCTTCTGCTTCTTATGCTTCTACTGCTTCTTCTTCTGGTCTGCTTCTCAGCTTCTAATTCTCTTTCTGCTTCTGCTTCTCCTGCTTGTTTTTCTGCTTCTTCTTCTCCTTCTCCTTCTGCTGCTTCTTTTACTACACCTTGTGCTTCTCTTTTTGCTTCTCCTTCTGCTTCTGCTTCTGCTTCTTCTGTTTCTCCTGCCTGAATTTCTGGTTCTACTTCTTCTGCTGCTTCTCCTTCTGCTTCTGCTTCTCCTTCTGCTAATGTTTCTGCTTCTTCTGCTTCTTCTCTTTCGGCTACTCCTGCTTCTGCTTCTTGTCCTTCTCCTGCTTCTCTTTCTGCTTCTCATTCTGCTTCTGCTTCTCCTTCTGCTTCTCCTCCTTCTCCTTCTCCTACTTCTGCTTCTCCTTCAGCTTATGATTCTTCTGCTTCTCCTGCTTCTCCTTCTGCATCTCCTTCTGCTTGTGCTTCTCCTTAAGCTTCTGCTTCTGCTTCTCCTTCTCCTTCTTTTGCTTCTCCTTTTGCTTCTGCTTCTTCTGCTTTTCCTGCTTCTCCTCCTGCTTCTGCTTCTTCTGCTTCTCCTGCTTCTCATTCTGCATCTTCTTCTGCTTCTCCTGCTCCTTCTTCTGCTTCTCCTTCTGATTCTCCTTTTGCTTCTTCTTCTTCTGCTTTGCCTGCGTCTCTTTCTGCTTCTCCTTCTGTTTCTCCTTCGGTTTCTCCTTCTCCTTCTTGTTCTTCTGCTTTTCCTTCTGCTTCTGCTACAACTGCTTCTGCTTCTACTTCTTCTGTTCTTCTGCTTCTCCTTCTGCTTTTGATTCTCTTTCTGCTTCTGCTTCTCCTTCTGCTTCTTAATCTGCTTCTTCAGATTCTGCTTCTTCTGCTTCTCCTGCAACTCCTTCTGCTTCAGGTTCTCCTTCTCCTTCTGCTTCTGCTTCAA
>NW_012321650.1:0-1619 GCF_000151885.1 Dipodomys ordii
TTTGGACAGACCTGGAGTTTTCTCTAGAAAGATTCTGTCCACTGTAGTTTAGAGGTCTACACTGGTGCGATGAGTATAAAGCTACGTGCTGGTGGCAGAGGTTTCAATAAGGATATGGAGAGAAATCAGGTGGTAATGTTTAAGGAGATTTTTACAGCACTAGGAGAACAATAAAATATAGCAATTAAAAGATAAGTATGGGGCGGGGAAGGTGGCTCAGAGGTAGAGTGCTTGCCTTGCATGCATGAGGTCCTAGGTTCTATTCCTCAGAACCACATAAGCAGAAAAAGCCAGAAGTGGTACTGTGGCTCAAGTGGTAGAGTGCTAGCCTTGAACTGAAGAGCTAAGGGACAGTGCCCAGGCCCAAAGTTCAGGACCCATGACTGACAAAAATAAAAGGTAAGTATGATGAAAATATTATGAGATCTTAAAATGCCCTAAAGGAGTAGAAGAATCCATATTCAATGTCTATTTTCTTGTTTTTCTTACTAATAGAAGTGGCAAGATGAAAATGTCACAGTCAGACGAAAATGTCACCCTGATAGCTTCTCTCCTTTACAGATAGATGTGGTCAGGTAACAACTGGTAAATGAAAGGGAAGCTTGCAGCTTCAGGACAAGATTGATGCAGACAGTGAGTACCCATGGCCCTATGATACTCTTCTCTCTGCCGAGAAGATGCATAAGATTTCAGGATCCCCAATTGCTTCTTTTAAAGCACAATTTATACCTGAAAGATGAGATATGTTAAGTTAGAAATATTGTGGGTCTCATAAAGCATCAAGAAGCAATGTCCTATGGTAGGTGCTTATTACAACTCTGCTTCGTAGAAGAAAAAATAAATTTGTACAAAAAACATTTGTTTCAGTTTTCTATAATATAAAGCTCAGTTGCTAACAAATACAAATAATTCTGATAATATATATAAACTCAGGCAGACAAATGGAGATAGGACAGGTGAATAACTGCAGTCATAATATCCAGTGTTTATATGTGAAAATGGATCGTGGAAATTTGGGGGGTGGTGGTAGGTTTGAAGAGATGGAAAAAAATGATGGCAGGGATGACATTGATTAAGACTCGATGTATTCACCAAGTGTTACATTGAATTGAAACTTCTTGTATAACTACTTGAAATAATAAAAATAATTTAAATTTAAAATGTAAATAAATATAAAAACTCAGTCTGGGTGTGGTTGCTCAGCCTATATTCCTAGATATAATGAGTGGAAGTAAAATTATCACTTTAAATCAGTCCTGGGTAAAAAGTACCAAAACTGTACGAAAAGCAAACTAAAGAATAAAGGGTATGGGTGTATGGGTCAAGGAGTAGAAAGCTTGTCCATCAAGCTCAATCCACTTAGTTCAGAACCCCAGAAAACCCAAAACAAAACATTTTTTTTGTTTTTAATTCATGAGAAAATGAGTAAGTCAGCATTGAATAGAAAAGCCAGACCTTCCCTGGCTCTCTGGGTGCCTATGAAATAGGTAATAGTAATTGGACAAGGTGTGGCTGGCTATTGAGAGTCTCTGCCCTGTACCTCACTTCCCAGTCTTCCTACTTTTCACACAAGCATGCATATGAATGCAAATTCCCTGATTTTCTTCACATGTACTTTT
>NW_012321651.1:0-1618 GCF_000151885.1 Dipodomys ordii
ACTAGCAAGATAAAGCAAATCAATTCACCATAAAGTGTTTGAATTCTGACTAAAGTATTTGAATAGCCATAAGAGAAGACAGAGCAAGGGCCGAATGAAGTTCTAGCAGCGAATAAGCGTCGGAAACAACAGAAGCGTGGATTTCACCTGCGACAGCTGGTCAGGATAGGGAATAGTGAGAGGCTACTGCATCTCAGTATGCATCTCCACAAGATTAACCTGAGGTTTCAGATGATGACCCTCCTTATAGGGCATCCTAAAACGAAGCCTGTTCTTCTTCATCTTGTTGGTGATCTTCTTCTTCTTCATGTTCTTCTTCTTCTTCTTTTTCTTCTTCTTCTTCTTCTTCTTCTTCTTCTTCTTCTTCTTCTTCTTCTTCTTCTTCTTCTTCTTCTTCTTCTTCTTCTTCTTCTTCTTCTTCTTCTTCTTCTTCTTCTTCTTCTTCTTCGTCTTCTTCTTCTTCTCTTTCTTCTATTTCTGCTTTTCCTGCCTCTTCTACTTCTACTGCTTCTCTTTCTGCTTCTTGTCCTTCTCCTGTTTCTTCTCCTTCTGCTTCTCCTGCTTCTGCTTCTTCTGCTTTTCCTGCTTCTCTTTCTGCTTCTCCTTCTGCTTCTGCTCCTTCTCCTTCTTCTGTTTCTTCTTCTTCTGCTTCTCCCGCTTGTGCTTCTTCTGCTTCTCCTGCTTCTCGTTCAGCTTCTCTTCGTCGGCTTCTCTTTCTATTTCTTCTTCTGCTTCTTCTAATTCTGATTCTTCTCCTTCTTCTTCTCCTTCTGCTTCTGTGTCTTCTGCATTTCCTGCTTCTCCTTCTGCATCTGCTTCTGCTTGTGCTTTTCCTTCTGCTTCTTCTTCTGCTCCGGCTTCTCCTTCTCCTTCTTCTGCTTCTCCGTCTGCTTCTGTTTCTTCTGCTTTTCCTGCTTCCCCTTCTGCTTCTCCTTCTATTTCTCCTTCTCGTTCTTCTGCTATTCCTTCTGCTTCTCTTTCTGCTTCTGCATCTTCAGCTTCTTCTGCTACTGATTCTGCTTCTTCTGTTTCTTCTGCTTCTCCTTCTGCTTTTGCTTCTCTTTCTGCTTCTGCTTCTCCTTCTGGTTCTCCTTCTTCTTCTCCAGATTCTGCTTCTTCTGCTTCTCCTGCTTCTCCTTCTGCTTTAGGTTCTGCTTTTGCTTCTTCGGCTTCTTCTGCTTCTTTTTCTGCTTCTCCTTCTGTTTCTGCTTCTTTTTCTGCTTCTGCTTCTTCTCCTTCTTCTATTTCTTCTGATTCTGCTTCCCCTGCTTCTGCTTCTCCTGCTTCTCCTTCTGTTTCTCTTTATGCTTCTCCTTCTTCTGCTTCTACTACTGCTTCTGCTTCTCCTTCTGCTTCTGCATCTTCTGCTTCTTCTGCTACTGCCTCTGCTTCTTCTGTTTCTTCTGCTTCTCCTTCTGCTTCTCCTTCTGCTTTTGCTTCTCTTTCTGCTTCTGCTTCTCCTTCTGCTTTCTCCAGATACTGCTTCTTCTGCTTCTCCTGTATCTCTTTATGCTCCAGGTTCTGCTTCAGCTTTCTTCTGCTTCTTCTGCTTCTGCTTCTCCTGGCTGCTGCTTCTTCCGCTGCTCCTGCTTCTATTATGGCTTCTCCCTCCGGTTCC
>NW_012321652.1:0-1618 GCF_000151885.1 Dipodomys ordii
CTGCTTCTCCTTATGTTCTCCTTATGCTGCTGCTTCCTCTTCTTCTTCCTCTTCTTCTTCTTCTTCTTCTTCTTCTTCTTCTTCTTCTTCTTCTTCTTCTTCTTCTTCTTCTTCTTCTTCTTCTTCTTCTTCTCTTTCTTCTGCTTCTGCTTTTCCTGCTTCTTCTGCTTCTATTTCTTCTCTTTCTGCTTCTCATTCTGCTTCTGCTTCTCCTTCTGCTTCTCCTATTGCTTCTGCTGCCCTTCCTTCTCCTTCTCCTTCTCCTACTTCTGCTTCTCCTTCTGCTTCTGCTTCTTCTGCTTCTCCTGCTTCTCGTTCTGCATCTTCTTCTGCTTCTGCTTCTCCTGCTGCTGCTTCTCCTGATTCTGCATTTGTGCTTTTCCTGCTTCTCTTTCTTCTTCCCATTCTTCTGCTTCTCCTTCTGCTTTTCCTATTGCTTCTGCTGCCCTTTCTTCTCCTTCTCAGTCTCCTACTTCTGCTTCTTCTTCTGCTTCTGCTTCTTCTGCTTCTCCTTCTGCATCTTCTTCTGCTTCTGCTTCTCCTTCTGCTGCTTCTTCTGCTTCTGCTTCTCCTTCTCCTTCTTCTGCTTCTCCTTCTGATTCTCCTTCTGCTTCTACTTCTCCTTCTCGTTCTTCTGCTTTTCCTACTGCTTCTCCTTCTGCTTCTGCTACAACGACTACTGCTTCTGCTTCTTCTGTTTCTTCTGCTTCTACTTCTTCTTTTGATTTTCTTTCTGCTTCTGCTTCTGCTTCTCATTCTTCTTCTCCAGATTCTGCTTCTTCCACTTCTCCTGCTTCAGGTTCTGCTTCTGCTTCTTCGGATTCTTATGCTTCTGCTTCTTCTGCTTCCCCTCCTTCTCTTTCTGCTTCTCCTTCTGTTTCTGCTTCACTTTCTGCTTCTCCTTCTGCTTCTCCTTCTGCTTCTGCTACTTCTCCTTCTTCTGTTTCTTCTTCTTCTGCTTCTCCTGCTTCTCGTTCTGCTTCTCTTCGTCTGCTTCTCTTTCTGTTTCTGCTTCTGCTTCTTCTTCTTCTTCTTCTTCTTCTTCTACTCCTTCTGTTTCTGCTTCTTCTGCTTCTCCTGCTTCTCCTTCTGCATCTCCTTCTGCTTGTGCTTGTCCTTATGCTTCTTCTTCTACTTCTGCTTCTCCTTCTCCGTCTGCTACTGTTTCTTCTCCTTTTCCTGCTTCTCCTTCCGCTTCTCCTTCTGTTTCTCGTTCTCCTTCTTGTTCTGCTTTTCCTTCTGCTTCTCCTTCTGCTTCTGCATCTTCAGCTTTTTCTGCTACTGCTTCTGCTTCTTCTGTTTCTTCTGCTTCTCCTTCTGCTTTTGTTTCTCTCTCTGCTTCTGCTTCTCCTTCTGGTTCTCCTTCTTCTTCTCCAGATTCTGCTTCTTCTGCTTCTCCTTCGGCTTCAGGTTCTTCTTCTGCTTCTTCAGCTTCTTCTGCTTCTATTTCTGCATCTCTTTCTGTTTCTGCTTCTCCTTCTGCTTCTTCTCCTTCTTCTATTTCTTCTCCTTCTGCTTCTCCCGCTTCTGCTTCTCCTTCTTCTCCTTCTGTTTCTCTTTATGATTTTCCTTCTGCTTCTCCTTTCTCCTCCTTCTTCTGCTTCTCCTTTCTGCTTCT